>NW_013665816.1:347023-404139 GCF_000517525.1 Limulus polyphemus | reverse complement strand
AACCCCCCCCCCGGAGGGGGATGTAACCATATAATAAACGACACCCCCCCCCCCCAGCCACCCCGAGTCCGTCAGTCTAAGTGTGGTCCTGATAGCTCTGAAACTATGCTGGACATACGTATACATAAAACTACAAACTGAATTAATATAGGATTGAATACAAAATATTTTAATCATTGCATAAACACTAAATCTTTTTTAGCATGACAAGGCTGCCATCACATGACCTTATTTCGTGGTTTAAAACTTCTGTATATTTTTGATTGTAATTTATAATTATATGAAGTACCTTGATTGACTTCAAACATTTTCTTATCAACATTTCAGAAGAATAAAATTATGTATTGGATACTGAATACATTAGACTCTTAATCTCAGAGTCGTGGGTTCGAGTCCCACATTCGGCGTAAATAGTGCTTTTGTCCCTCAGTGGTTCAGTACTATGTTTACAGATCTGGTTTTGATTCCTTGTGATGAGCAGATAGTCAGTCAATTATGCAGCTTTGTATGAAAAAGCAAACAAAAAGAAATAAAACAACCAACACAAAACAGACATGTGCTTATATCGCCATCTACTAGTTTCCATATTTTGACTTATGTAAATATTTATACGTTTTATTCGGAATTGGTGCTAGTCGAATGACTACATCTTATGTTGTTTTAGTTCTTTCTTTATCCACTTTTTAACATTCCGATGTAGCCTGGAGTTTTCGGGTATTATTATTTGAATGAGGTAATTAAGTAATATATTTCGTTATGATAAAAACTTTCTCTTCGCATAATCAAAATATTAAAGATATATATATAAAATGTCCATGTTCGAATTAATTTAAAATAAACTGTCATCACGAAAGATAAATGCCCAGTGATGAATTTTACGATGCTCAAAAATGATTTCATGAGATTTCTTCTTCCAAATTTGTTCTTGGTAAGATCCTTATAAACTTCCATAATCAAAACATATCATTCTACTAATACGCTCGATCAATCAGTTCACTCTAAATTTGATGGAATCCAATTTTCTTCATGTAAATAACAACATAATTACCTTTGAAAATTATAATTATTTTATGTTTTCTTGCCATTGCGTAGGTTTACTTTTTTGTTTATGTTAAGACCAGAAATTGATCATTAAAAAAAAAAAAGGGAAATACTTCGGTGTTGATAATCAAGGAAAGACCACCAAAGTTCCTTTATTTTCCTAATTTACATTAGCCCTCTTTAGTAATTTGTAGTATAGCGTTGCTCAATTGTACAAGTCTTTTTCAACATTTATAAAACCACACAATGAGCTAACATAAACAGAACTTGGTGAGGGAAATATATATATATTCAATCATGCATTATTCTTAGGTTTATTTAAAAAGTAGAACAACTACCGAGGAACATGTGTGGTTGTGCCATCTAGCGACAAAATTCGTACACAATATTATGCAAAACAAATTATAGAGCATTAGATGATGAATGATAATTATTTACCATAACTGTGTTTTCTTTTATTGTATTTATTCAACGATAATTCTATAAATGAACAAACTATAATTCATTAAACTGTGTAAATAATATTTATACTTTTTAGTAATATGTCGATATTTCTTTAGTAGTTCTTCAAATAAATTTCAATTTCAATTGTTTTCAGTTTTTTTAGAGAGGTATTTAAAGAAATTATTCAATTTAATCTATGACTTAATCGCGTCGGAAAAGCGTAGGAAAATGTGCTAAAAGGTTTAATACAGTTTAAAGTAGGCCAGAAAAAAATACTGACTTGCGATTTCTATATCAACTTAATGTATTATGGAAAGTGAAATCGTATATTAAAACTCCATTTCTCGTTCAAAAAATTGCTTATTAATTTAGTTTTCTATAATTGTAAAATGATTTAGAAAAACAAATAAAACTTCTTTTCTTTATTGATTACATTACAATAATTTTATAATGTTCTAAACACGAATTACAAAAAAGCTTGAAGGCTAAAGTTAAATATTTAGAATAGATTTTAAAAATATAATGTTAGCTCTTTCATTACACCTTTTATCTTTTCTTCTTTATGCTAAAAAGAACTTGAGATATACTGTAGTTGTTCATGAGAATTAACAACTTACGTTTTATACCACGCGAGGGCGCCACTTATAATAACTGTTAATTCAAATTTTATTTTGTTTGTATTCACAATGATCACAAAGACAGATTCAAGTACAAAAGCGTGCTGTACTGACTACGGATATCGAAAACCGGTTTGTAGCGTTATAAACCTTCAGAGTTACTGTTGTATTTCTGAGGGGCGGTAATTCAGATAAGGAGGAGATTTCTTGGCTATTCAGGAGTTTTATTTGTTTGATTCTTATGTTATACACAAATAAATACTCATTCCAATGTCCAGTTGCTTGAGGTATACGAAGGTTGAACGAGAGATATGACTGGAAGTTTTATCTTGGTAAACCCTTACCGTATTAGCCTTGTTTCTTAACAGAGACCCTTCTTAATTATATGTTTAAGTATTGCCTAGGATAGACGGCTTTTGCCACCGAACTTTGTGTTCGTAGATTCTTACTTGTTACAAGACATTACACCCTACTTACCATGGTTGGGGCATGACTTGCTCCAGGTCTCTTTCTGGGTGGTCCTAGGGCCCAAGTTGATCCACGTTCCTTTGTTTTTCAATGCCATTAAGTATAACCGCTATCCCCAGCTTGAAAATTCTAAATCCCCGATATCAAAATATTTTTATGACCTAAGTGTACAAATATTTTGTGTCGGAAAAAGCTGTTACATACTCTTCCCAAAAGCGATCAATTTTCAGTGGCTGTACCCTATTAACGAAAAGCCAAGCAATGTCAAAAATAGTTGTGATGTATTCCGTTCCACCTTTTTATATAACGCCTGTGGTTTACACGTGACTTGCTGATTTGCATATTAAAAATCATTTTAATATAACTTACTCGACCCTACGTATTTGATATATAAACCTGTTTTTACAAGTCGAAACCTATAGAATATTAAATTCAAAGAAAGAACTATCAACAATGGGTGACAGCATGAAGTACAAAGAGACTCTGAAGATAAAGAATCATTACAAACAGTATAGAGATACTGAAGAAATCATTTTATTTGAATGAGGCAGAACAAAAAATATAAAGAGTTTCTGAAGACTGTGACTTGTACAGCTATTTTACAGAATATCAAATGCAGAAAAACACCAAAGATAATAACTCTCACTGACACAGAAGAGGAGATATAATACAAACTGTTTCTAAAGATAAAGATTCTTATTGTTAAGAGGCAATACATGACATACTAAAACACACTGAATGTATAGATTTCATTGCTAAGATACGAGACATTGAAGACTACATGAGACATTACAAAAAATACAAAGACACATTCAAGGCAAAGACTTTCACTAATATGAGAAAGGAATGGAACACCTGCTACTAATTAATTATTAATCAGATAAAACAAACAAACAACAAAATAACATTTAATACTGTTAGAATTGTTGACTGAGCTCAGCGAATATTTATCAAATAACCAGTGAATAGTGTAATAAAGTTATGTTGCAGATTGCAGAGTGGAGGGAATAGAAGGATAAATTAGTATGCATCCCAATAAGTACTTAATACACAGTACCTAGCAGTGTCACGTGTATCACACTTCCTAGTAGCTCCACTCTTAGCAAAAACATGCATCACACTAATTAGTAGCTCCACTCTTAGCAAAACATCTATCACACTAACTAGTAGCTCCACTCTTAACAAAAACATCTATCACACTAACTAGTAGCTGCTCCACTCTTAACAAAAACACCTATCACACTAACTTAGTAGCTCCACTCTTAACAAAAACTTTTTGCTAAGAGTGGAGCTACTAGTTAGTGTGATAGATGTTTTTGTTAAGAGTGGAGCTACTAGTTAGTGTGATAGATTTAAGAGTGGAGCTACTAGTTAGTGTGAAAGATGTTTTTGTTAAGAGTGGAGCTACTAGTTAGTGTGATAGATGTTTTGCTAAGAGTGGAGCTACTAATTAGTGTGATGCATGCAAAAACGTCTATCACACTAAGTATTAGCTCCACTCTTAACAAAAACATTTATCACACTAACTAGTAGCTCCACTCTTAGCAAAAACATCTTTCACACTAATTAGTAGCTCCACTCTTAACTAAAACGTCTATCACACTACCTAGTAGCTACACCCTTGGGATCGTATAATAAAACAAAATAACCTCTGTTAGTGACTCTTAGATAGATAGGTCACTAAACTGCTAAAATACAACTAAAATCTCAATAAAAAGAACAAATTACAAACTCATTAAGACTCTTCACGAGTTCACATATAACAGATATAAAAATAGATAACATACACGTGTATGAAACATATAACACATTATTATAACATAATTGAGGGAAATTGTATTTGCAATAAACTTCAGTTCATATATACGTATAATGATTGATACCGATAGACAATTCTTAATAAATTTTCCTACAAGAATAAGGTAGGTTTTCCCACTGGTAAGGAATATCCTTACTATAGTTGAATATATGGGAAGTTAATACATATTTTGATTCTATATTTTACTACATTTTTAACGTCTTGGATACTTTTACCTGAAAATACAAAATTTCAGGACTAGCAAATTAGACATTAAGACACCAGTGGACATAACATAATTACAATAAGAACACAATAAAACTCTTAGTTAATCAAAGTAAGATATATTTACACAGCAAACATAATCGAAAGAAAAAACGAAATTATATTAGTAGAAGGAAAATATAAGATGATTTACAATTCATTTTAAAGTTCAGTTCAGAAGAAACCAAAAGACAAACATGATCCATTGCAGTGAAGAGAAATGTAATAAAAGTTTGTAAAATAAAACTACAAATGGATTTCAGAACGTAGGATATTATATAAATAATCAGATGGCAGTGGAAATTATCAAATCCACTTACACTCTATGTGCAATAAAAACAACAACAATTATACTTAAAAATACAGGTTAAGATAACTCAAAATACTCTTAAAATAATCGGAAAGCAGTTGGAGTTATCAAAATCCAGTAACACATTATGTGCATCCTAAAAGCAAATCAACATCAAAATACAAAGTAGAATAATCCATAATTCAATTATAACTTCAATCGGTGCCAATAGTATAAACGAAATATAACAGGTAATTATGTGATGATAATACAAGTCATAATATATTTATAACATAAAATACAGTAGTAATGGAAATATCATAGCGCATAATCAAAACACAGACTTGTCTCACACGAGGAGGAGAAGCTCAAGAAAAACGAATCATACAGGAACACAGTGGAACTTTACATCAATTAATGAAGTCGACAGTAACATAAAATAAATAACAGATTATATCAAATTATAGAAAAAATATTGGTCATTAATTTACTGAAAAGATTGAATTAAATACATTAATATAAACTATGTATGGTGTTTTGAAATATCTTTTACTCTCATTTCAAAACACCATATATATAAGAAATAGAACAAAAAATAAATAAAGTAAACGGTCAGAAATCTTGATGTTGAAGAAACTAGTTTCGACATATTCGTATATCCTCTTCATTCTCACGTTGTCTTCTGGTGAGAAAACTGGTCAACAACCATACCTTATTGTTTGTTCCGTTTAGTGTGTTGTTTTGTTTTTCCATCTAATTGCTACACACCATATTGTGTTAGTTTATGATATAATATACACTCCACCATTATATGTAGCTAAGTCTTATTCTTTTGATTTGCCCTTGTCCAAGGTTATTGAAGAGGTGGTGGAATTCCCCGAATCCGGTATAACTCAGAAAGAAGTGTTAAACCGAATAATAGATTGGGATTCATGCTTTTTTAATGTGAATTATATTAATAATTGCAATAGAACTTAAACAAAGTGTAACAAAGCCTGATACTCCATAATTAGCACTAAAACATAACAAACTCATAATATAATAAAGGTGAATAAAAACCATAGAGAATTTTACAAAATTCAGTTTGTTTGTAATTAGGCATAAAACTACACAATAAGCTATCGCAGACATATCACTGCGCTACTGGGGGCTTTATAAAAGGAAATTGAAAGTTGTAACGTCAATAGAAATGTATAGTGCCTAACACTGACATAAGATGAAAGTGAATAAAGTTAATAGAAACTGAAAGTGACTAACCTTAACAGAAACTGAAAGTGACTAACCTTAACAGAAATTGAAAGTGATTAACATTAACGGAAAATGAAAGTGAATAAAGTTAATGGAAAATGAAAGTAACTAATATTAACAAAAAATTCAAGTGAGTAGCACTAACAGAAAATGAAAGTGAATAAAGTTAATAGAAATTGAAAGTGAATAAAGTTAATAGAAATTGAAAGTGACTAATAATAACAGAAAATGAAAGTGACTAGCATGAACAGAAAATGAAAGTGACTAGCATTAAAAGAAAATGAAAGTGAATAAAGTTAACAAAAATTGAAAGTGAATAAAGTTAATAGAAATTGAAAGTGACTAACATTAACAGAAATTGAAAATGATTAACATTAACAGAAAATGAAAGGGACTAGCATTAACAGAAAATGAAAGTGAATGAGGTTATTAGAAATTGAAAATGACTAACATTAACAGAAAATTAAAGTGACTAGCATTAAAAGAAAATGAAAGTGACTAACATTAAAAGAAATGAAAGTGACTAGGATTAAAAGAAAATGAAAGTGGATAAAGTTAACAGAAATTGACAGTGACTAACAATAACAGAAATTGAAAGTGACTAACATTAAAAGAAAATGAAAGTGACTAGCATTAAAAGAAAATGAAAGTGAATAAAGTTAACAAAAATTGAAAGTGAATAAAGTTGATAGAAATGGAAAGTGACTAACATTAACAGATATTGAAAATGATTAACATTAACATAAAATTAAAGTGACTAGCATTAACAGAAAATAAAAGTGAATAAAGTTAAAAGAAAATGAAAGTGATTAATATTAACAGAAACTGAAAGTGGGTAGTAATAACAGAAAATGAAAGTGAATGAAGTTAATAGAAATTGAAAGTGAATAAAGTTAATAGAAATAGAAAGCGACTAGCATTGACAAAAAATGAAATTAAAGGAAGCCATTAACACTGTAAAAGTTGCCAACTTATGATGTCTAAATAATGACATGTTGTAAAAGTCTCTAGCATGGTCTCGAGTTCCATCTAATGCTGGTTGGTATCGAAGTTTAGCTCATTATCCTGTCAAAATTTCTTCATGTGGTCTGTTCAGTCTTACGAGCAATACCGTTCTATCTCTAGTCGTGTAAGTAACGAATTTGAGAGCTAAGAAATTAGGTTTATACCCATTCAAAAATATTCATTCAGAAAAAAGTAAGGGCCAACTTTTGGTCACTACTGTTTTTATGACATTAATATGTTAAGGATGAGAGAGGTCGTCAAAAAATACGTACTAAATTGCAAGTATAAAAGAAGCACAATACTCGTGATAATGAAGTGCTCCACTGTTGCTAATACAAAAGAAGCAGAATACTCGTGATAATGAAGTGCTCCACTGTTGCTAATACAAAAGAAGCAGAATACTTGTAATAATGAAGTGCTCCCATGTTGCTAATACAAAAGAAGCAGAATACTCGTGATAATGAAGTGCTCCACTGTTGCAAATACAAAAGAAGCAGAATACTTGTAATAATGAAGTGCTCCACTGTTGATAGTACAAAATAACCACAATACTTGTAATAATGAAGTGCTCCACTGTTGCTAGTACAAAACAAGCACATACTCGTAATAATGAAGTGCTCCCATGTTGCTAATACAAAAGAAGCACAATACTTGTAATAATGAAGTGCTTCCCTGTTGCTAGTACAAAACAAGCACATAGTCGTAATAATGAGGTACTTCTCTGTTGCTAGTACAAAACAAGCACATACTCGTAATAATGAAGTGCTTCCCTGTTGCTAGTACAAAACAAGCACATACTCGTAATAATGAAGTGCTCGCCTGTTGCTAGTACAAAACAAGCACATACTCGTAATAATGAAGTGCTCGCCTGTTGCTAGTACAAAACAAGCACATACTCGTAATAATGAAGTGCTCGCCTGTTGCTTACCTCCATCAGTCAGTCCAACATCCTAGGAGACAATTCTTTACAGTAACTTGTATGTTTTAAAGACAGGTTTATTGATATACAATCACAATAAAGCAGTGTAATTAAATTATGAATATAACTGTAAAAAGTCGTGACATGCGCGCTTTGTCCTACCCGTAGTGATGGGGCCACCGGGAACATTAGTAAATGATTTGTTGAAGACGCATGAAAAATACAGATAGATAGATAGTTACAAAGAGAAAGAAAGATAGAGTGGCAGAAAGTTCGATAGGCCAGTAAATAAAGTTATTTTGCAGTAGTAGTAACTGTTGAATTAAAAAACAACAACAGATATTGTATGTTAAGCCACTGTGAACAATACCATATGTAACGTACTCACCACTGCACACCCTACAATATAACTGCATCGTACTTCTCTTCCTGTATACACACTACTCCACTTTTTTAATACCATAAATTCATCGTAATGCGTAATCTTGTTCCTTGAAACAATCAACTGTGATAAAACAGCTAAAATAAACTGTAGTGACTCAACTTCCTATAAAAACGCATTCAAAGGTAAACTCAAAGCAAAACTGGAACTGGAACTGAAAGTCATTTATCACTTGTTCATCCTAAGTAATTTATTTGTAGATATTTATGCATCTATGTATACTTACTTCTATGCATAAAGAAAGAGCTTATTTATACATACTTACCTTTGTGCATGAACAAATAACTTATTCATGCATCTGTATATATTTACCTCTTTGCACGAGAAATAGCTTAATTATTTGTCTATATATGCTTTCTTCTACGCTTAAAACGAGTGATTTTACCGGAAGTCAAAGCTATCGGTAAGTTGGAAGAATACATCAGGAAAAGGAAGCACTATTAAGGACCAAGACAAGAACTCTGGTTGCAATGATTGCAGGCAAAGTTCTGACCCTGACTCTTATGCTTCTACAAATAGGAGGACTTTCCATGTAGGGGCAAGGACTCTGAAAGTAAAAGTTGTAGCTCCCAACTACCTAGTGTTTAGTCCCAGATTTAATAAGAGACCACATGTCTAGACACGTGCAACATTGCTAAGATATGAGTTCTTGGCGGTGATTATTGAACTGCTACAGACAGATAAAGTGTAGAAATGCATGTGAATTTTTGATATTTTAGGACTATAGCCTTAGAAGAGTAGGTATGTTAATAGGAATGGTATCCATCACTTACTTACACGTACAATAGTGAGTGCACAAGGAACAAGATTACGCATTATGATGAATTTATCTTATTAAAAAAGTGGAGTAGTGTGTATACAGGAAGAGAAGTACGATACAGTTATATTGTAGAGTGTAAAGAGGCAAGTACGTTACGCACGGTATTGTTTTAATGCGAACAAAGAACTTCAAACTGGTTTAATGGGGTTTGAAGGATATAAAGTGACATGATAGAGAAGCGAACGACTGATAAGACAGATAAATAAACGGCACTCTTATTCACTTGAAACTCGTGGTTGTGCTGAACTTATGACGATAAAGTGTCAGTAATGATAGGGTGTAGGGATAGGACATAACCACTGTCTGGAGCTGGCGTATCATACAGCAGCGTCACTAGGCGGCTTCCTGATCTTATCGATTTAAACACGTAACATTAATTTCGACCCAATGTTACAAAGGTGATACTTAAAAGCGTTTCTTATCCACCAAAGTACTTTTATCAACAGTTGATCATTTTAACACTGTTCAGACGGCATCTTTTAATTGAAACTTCTTCTATGCTTCGATTTAAAGGGTAAAACCATACCCTTAACGCTGTTTTCTTTTCTTTTGAAAAACCAAAAACAAAACGTTTCGAATTGCATGGTTTCCTCCTACTTCCTCATTTAATTAGCTCTGTTAGCTAGAATAGACTTGATAAAATTTGTCTTAGAGCTTCTAGAGAATGCGGAACGTCATGTTACTTCCAATAACATCGTGTGGTGTTATATATTCCTAAGAACGCCATGGATCTAAGGTGCTTTAATCGATTTTCCTCTGTTATATAATGTTATTCTATCTTTTCTAATGTTTTCAATATGGCGGATAACAATATTTTAGTTTGGAAATGATTACTGAAGTTTGTAATCTTTTTAAAATCATTAAATAGCAAAGGTGGTAACTAAATATGTATTATGTTCATTTTCTCTAAGTTGTATAGATGTGTATTTTCTTTTTGGCTTCATATCGAGTAAGTTCTGGATTATCTGCTTTTTGCATCTAATATCTGTAGTGCAATTTGTATTACCTGCTTCTTTCAACTGTTATCTTTAGATCTATTTCAAGTATTTTTTCCTGTAAAGTTTATCTACAATTTGTTTATTCAAACACTTGGATCAGGTGACTCCTGTCTTTACCTAAGCATAAATTATCTGATTCTTTTAGCTTTTATCGTGAAATCATATGTTTGATTTTGACTTCTTCTGATATCTGAATCTGAATTGTCTTCTTCCTATTTTTCAGATCATATCTCCAGCTAAATTTCGATTATCTGCTTTATAAGCATCAACACCTGAATCATGAGATAACGGTGGAAATTATTATTTTGTTTTCTTCATATAGAAACAGAAAATCCAAAGAAAGTGACGTCATACATGTATGTGACTGAAGGGAATCTTATTCCCCTTTTCTACATCTGGTTGAAGGTGGTGAATTGGTGTTGGACGTAAGAGAGTAAAAAGCGTATTTAAGTTACTATTTGTAAACAATACAGGATACTCAATGTACTAGTGTAAAATGCTTAAAATGTGACGTGCAGGCTTAATGATACAAATGTTTATAATCATCCAACTGTAAACCGCATGTTTACTGAACCAACTGAATTTTGATCAAATTTATTTTTAGTTGTTCGTTTTTCATTTTTTGAATAACGGAAAACTAACTAATTCTTTTTTTTTCAGTTTTCGAATAAGTGGACATGAATAAGAAATTAAGTTTTGAATAATGAACATAAAAAACTAAACGAAAAACGATCAACGAACTATTTCGTTTTTCGTTGTTCGTTTTTTTGAATAACAAAAAAACTAACTGGTTCTTATTAGTTTTTCAGTTTTTGGATACCTGAATATAAACAACAACAAACCAGTTTGTTTTTCGTTGTTTGTTTCTCAGCTATTGAATAATGAAAAACGAACAAAGAATCAATTCATTTTTCAGGTTTTTAATAAGGGAACATGAACAACGAATCAGTTTGTTTTTCATTGCTCGTTTCTCGATTTTTGAATAACGAAAAACTAACTGGTTTCTTTAACTTCAGCCTCCCTGCTTACTGATACAATTGTCAATTTGTCATGAAAACTTGCTAATGAAAATGCTTACAATCTTCCGAGTGTAAATTATAGTCTTACTGATAACAATTCTTAAAATGGCTTACTCATAACAAGGCTGAAACTATTTTTTATTGGACACTACCACACTTATTTAATGTTGCTGTACCATCACCGTTTCCTATCAGTCACTACCAAGTTTATTTACTCAGAACATGTTGCTGTACCACCATTGTTTCTTATCAGCTACTACCAAACATATTTAGTTTATTTATTGTGAATATGTTCCTGTACCACGACTGCTTGTTATCGACAACTACCAAGCTTATTTATTGTTATGTTCCTGTACCACTACCGCTTATTATCGACAACTACCAAGCTTATTTACTCCGAACATGTTGCTGTACCACCGTTGTTTCTTATCAGTTACTACCAAACATATTTAGTTTATTTATTGTGAATATGTTCCTGTACCACGACTGCTACCAAGCTTATTTATTGTTATGTTCCTGTACCACTACCGCTTATTATCGACCACTACCAAGCTTATTTACTGTGAACATAAGGCCTTATCACCAGTTTATTCCTACAGTTCTTGCCCGAAACACAGATATCTCATATAAACAGCTTTTGCGTGTAACTTTATTGTACTGTTCAAAATTAACAAATTTCATCTAATCCACCCAAACAGCTTATTGTTTATATAAATGGTTGAGGCTTCAGAAAAGAGCTTTAATTTGGAGCTTAAAGAAAATGCAAATATATGTGTTTTACTCAAATAAAGATGATACTATGCCTCTTTTTCGTGTTTTTTCTTTTCACGATTCCTCAGAAAAGAAGTAGAAACAATTTCGTAAATGTTATTAACAAACAAAAAGATAGTGACATTCTTTAATTCCCTCTTTATCTTAAGAATCAGCCATCTTGTTAGGTTATTCCTTCTTATCTCCAGAATTGTTTCACCACTTTCTGTCGGCTTTTTTCAATGTGTATGTCTACCATTCATCTAGTCATTTTGAGAATGTTAAAAGTATAAATCACGCCCAACCAGCTGATTAGAGCATACTACACTTAGAATAGTTAAGTCCGTATATAATGGTTTGTTTGTTTTGAATTTTGGGCAAAGCTACACGAGGATTATCTGCGCTAGCCGTCCCTAATTTAACAGTGTAAGACTAGAGGGAAAGCAGCCAGTCATCACCACCAACCGCCAACTCTTGGGCTACTCTGTTATCAACGAATAGTGGGATTGACTGTCACATTATAACGCCCACACAGCTGAAAGGGCGAGCATGTTTGGTGGGACGGATATTCGAACCCGCGACCCGCAGATTGTGAGTCGAGCAACCTAACCACCTGGCCAAGCCGGGGCCTGCGTATATAACACATTAGTATTATCGTTATGTTACCTCTAGACAGAGGAAAGGTCTACATTCAATATTTTTATAGTATAACCACATAAAAATATCGTGCAATATAAGTGGTAAAAAATTCAGATTAATTTATTCTGAAGAATCGCCATTTAGATGTTTTGAATTCATTAAAGCTTAAGAACATATACCGAAATTTCAATATGATTTTGCTATCTAACAATTCTATATTGTATCTAGAGATAGAAAAAATCCCAATATATAAAATAACCCATTCGAACACCGATAATTTGTGACACAGTAAGTCTTGGAAAATAACAGAAAACCTGTAAATACACGCCGTATGAGAACTTACACTTTGCCCTTGGTCTATTGACTTTAATTTGTTTAAAAATTTATCTCATGAAGTTCAAGAAGTGTTTTAATCACAAAATCAACATCAATATTGTTAGTTGTTAATGTTATTTTAGGTGCTTACTTTTTCTCTCTCATTTTCTTTGAAATAACCTATGAGTTATAAAATAATTTTTAATAACATTTCAGCTTAAAGTTTTGCCTACTGCTAGATATCATCTATGTCTTGATTACATTATTTATTGTGTCAAATCGCAGATAAGCACGTTTCGAGTTTTATAAGCTCAAACTAACAAACCTAACAACCCAACCCTAATAAAAATGGGTCGCAGATAGCCTTGGTGTTTTGTGCCGTAAAACTTTAACAACCCAATCCTAATAAAAACAGGTCGCAGATAGTCTTGGTGTTTTGTGCCGTAAAACTTTAACAACCCAATCCTAATAAAAATGGGTCGGTCGCAAACAGTCTTGGTGTTTTGTACCATAAAACCCTAACAACCCAACCCTAATAAAAATGGATTGCAGATAAATTTGGTGTTTTGTGCCATAAAATCCTAATAACCCAACCCTAATAAAAATGGCTCAAGTGACTTGTAGCTTTACACAAGAAAGGAGACGCTATTTAGTCACTCTTATCAACACATATCTGCGATCTCATTCTTTGACTCAGGAAAAGAAGAATTGCTTTCAGAAAAAGGTATTCAGAAAAACCTCAGGAGAAAAAAAAATTGTTTTTGAATTTACTGTAAAAGTAGGGACAATTTACTTCAAGTCCTGCAAGATTTGTTTACCTTGCATTTTCTCATCAAAATAATTTAAAATGCCGGCGAAGTAGCTGTGAAATATATCATTATTCAACGCCATCTATACACTTCAGAGAAAAACTATAATTATAGATTTTATCATCGTCATCGTAGGCAAGCTTGTCTGCCACTAGATACAGACTTGTTCTGAAACTTTGAAGGTTATTTAAAGCACGACTTCCGAGTGTGAAAAGCATAAATAATGAACTATTTATGAAAGGGTTCACGATCAGTGCTTCAGGGCGTGTTATTTATTTTGTTCAAGATTTTCTATCGGCCCTAGTCTGGATTTTGGGTAGTTTAACTACAAAATATGCTGTAACATCTTGGGAGGCCGGATCATTACACGGTCGGCATTGAATTATTATCAATACCTACCTCGAAATGTATTGTCGAGTTTCTGAAAGGTGTTTGAATGATTATTTCTGCTGAGAGTTTGTTTCGAATGAGAAGAATGCAAAGTTGAAGCTTTCATTAATATCATATTTAAAATCGTGTGATGTCCATCAACTTCGCGGCCTTTAAGAGTTCTTCAAACTGTAATAATGTATTAGCTGACGAAACGCACCCTAGTGAGATTTGAAATTAGTTTACGTAGACTAATGAATTTATAAGGAATGGAAGAAAGAATAAACAAAAACAGAACTGAAATGAACTTAGGGATTGTGTAAGAAGTCCTTCTAATATACCTTATTTTAAGGTCTGTCACATAAAATCCTGAAGAAGCTGATAACATGGGCGTCCGCAAGGGGGGCAAGAAAGGGCACTTGCCCCCCTGGAAAATGAGAAACATAATGCTTTCTTTATTCATTCAGCATATGTGTATGATTTTTTATTCACTTCACAATTTCACACTACTTTGCCCCCCCCCCCCGAAAACTTTGCCTCCCCTCCCCCGGAAAAATGTCTGCGGACGCCCATGGCTGATAATAAAGAATTTAATTATGATTCATTAAACTTGATATGCTTAAAATATTCAATTATGCTATCCATTTTACTAGTTTAACGCTAGGTTGCTTATTAAAGTCGTCTTGTAAGAACAGTAAATTTGAGAAATAAATGTTATTTTTATTTTCTTAGTTAAGGCGATGGTTCAATAATATCATATCGTCGTTATCATGTCCCGTCCATGTTACAGGAGATGACATAACGTATTGTATTTCAACACAATAAGATGTAATATTTTACACAAAATGTGTATGATATTTAAAACTGGAATATCTTTATATTAGTTTGAATTGATTACCCAAAGATAGCAATTAATGAATAAAAAATAAAAGAATGTTACTTACAAACGTTATCTGTGACTTACTAGTATTAGCAATTAATGAAGAAAATAATGTTAGTTACAAACGTTTTCTGTGACTTACTAGTGTTAGCAATTAATGAAGAAAATAATGTTACTTACAAACGTTATCTGTGACTTACTAGTATTAGCAATTAATGAAGAAAATAATGTTAGTTACAAACGTTTTCTGTGACTTACTAGTGTTAGCAATTAATAAAGAAAAAATTTACTTACAAACGTTTTCTATGACTTATTAGTATTAGCAATTAATAAAGAAAAAATTAATTACAAACGTTTTCTATGACTTATTAGTATTAGGAATTAATGAAGAAAAAATATTACTTACAAACGTTTTCTGTGACTTACTAGTATTAGCAATTAATAAAGAAAAAATTTACTTACAAGCGTTTTCTATGACTTACTAGTATTAGCAATTAATGAAAAAAAAATGTTACTTACAAGCGTTTTCTGTGACCTACTCGTATTAGCAATTAATGAAGAAAAAACGTTACAAACGTTTTCTGTGATTTTGACGACTGAGATACATGGTTTTAGACTGTGGTCAATTACACAATCTATAGAATATTGAAACCGCTTTATACGAAATTTTGAATTATTATAGCGTCAGATTTTATAACTTAACATAGAAGTTCGGTCTAATAAAAATGTTAAGAAGCAATACTCTGTATTTTGACGTTGAAATGATATTAATGAACGCAATGAAATGCATATTTATGGAACATTGTTCGTTACTTTATTCTTTCAATTCACAAGCATAAAAAGAAAAATAATATTGTAGAAACAACTGGAAACTTATAAAACACAGCGTAAAATGTCAAAAACCGAATAGTTTGTAGAAATAATAGTTTTGGTTGCTTTTAATTAAGCATAACGCTACACAATGGGTTCTCTGTGCTCTGTCCACCGCGAGTATTGAAATCTGGTTTCTAATGTTGTAAGTCCGCAGACGTACCGATGTGCCACTGGGTAGCAGTAGTTTTGGTGACTACACTTTTTATTTGTACGAAGTATTGTACATATACAGACTTGGTTTATTACACTAACGTTGATTCCGCCCAAATTAGATAAAGGAACTAAATGATATAATGTTGAAAGTTCGGAGCACCATGTGATCTACCTATGTTTTGTATTTATCCGAATATATGTGCTTCACCTATCAGGAGACAATTTAATAGTTTTATCATATAACTTAAATGAACTTTCTTTGTTTTAACATGAAGCACAAACAACCCTACTTTTATAATTATCGTTGTGTCACTGAGAACAGAAACTTTTGGGGCTTCTCAGGAAAAAGGATTACAGCACTCTTAAACCTCTAGAAATAAATTAGTTTTTCTTTATATAAGCACAAAGAATAGAATCTGTAATACTGCAGTAATTTCTACATAATAAAAATAGAACATTAAAATACAATATTACATTTAAATAGTAGCAAATAAACAATAATTTATTGATCACTTTGCACTGCACCATTGTTATTTAAATGACACCTAGATCACATCGCAACAATATCCTACAAGTTACAGAAATAATATACAATCATTCTATCAACATCTTGATATTGACGTGACAGCAAATAAAGGAATTGTTGAGGAATATGTAAATTGAGTATCGGAAATATGGTTCGTTTGTAATTAAGCACAAAGCTACACAATAGGCTATCTGTGCTCTACCCACCACGGGCATCGAAACCCGAATTCTAGAGTTGTAAGTCCGCAGACATACCGCTGTGGCACTGGGGGGCCGGAAATATGGTATCAGTGGTACGAAATGTTTGACAATTATTAAAAACAAGCTGAGGTACCCATCCATTATTCGAGTTATGAACTAAAAAAAATGTGGGGTTGACGCTATGATAAATAACACCAAAATCCTAACTTTCACACAATTTATTTATAATATAACGTATTATTACGCATTCAATATTGCCTCACCAAACGTTTTGTATAACCTTTGAAAATTCACTATGTAGTAACTTAAACTATGGTATATACTGTACGATGGTCAGTTTGATTTTGAAGGAAGAGTTAGCGGAAAAAGTAGTGGCCGTTGGTGTGCTTTCTCTAAACCCACTTTTAACAGCCAGTTCTCAATGTCCTTCTACAGTGTTTCACTTGATTAATTAATTAACGGTAATTGGCCCAGAAGTGTCTTGCGGGCCGACGTTGAAAGGTCACGGGTCAAAGTAGGAAGTGGGTATAACTCAAGAAATGGCTCTTCATTGTTTGTTTTTTATGAATTTCGCGCAATGCTACAAGAGGACTATCTGCGCTAGCCGTCCTTAATTTAGCAGTGAAAGACAAGAGGGAAAGCAGGTAGTCATCACCACCCACTGCTAACTCTTGGGCTACTCTTTTACCAATGAATAGTGGGATTGACCGGAACATTTTAACGCCCCCACGGTTGAAAGGGCGAGCATATTTGGTGGGACGGAGAGTCGAACCCGTGACTTTCAGATTGCGAGTCAAGCGCCCTATCCATCTGGCCATGCCGGGCCATCGGCTTTTCATATCAGCCTTATTGTGGCTGTTGGAGTAGAAACTTGAGATGAGTTTATGTATTATTGCATTAGTGGTGGCCATTTTTTTACTGCATACCCACATAGAGAGTGCTAGCTATAAGAGTTTTTGTACCCTCCCCCAAACTGTGTATATGTTGTGTTATAGATAATTCAATAAAGTTTTGTTTTTGGTGTAAGAACGTGGCGCCATCTATGAATGTAATTAACTTTCACTAACGTCAAAGATAATAAATGCTCAATAGTGGGGGACGGCGGGGCCATGACCCCCCCAATAACACGCCCCTTGTTCCGAACTATCATCCCACAACGTTTGGTTGAGAATGACCTAGCGACCAAGGAGTGGTTATATAATGGACAGACACACACATTTTTTGTACTTTATGTATATAGATATTAGTTAGGATGTTTTTAGATTATTATGTATTTCCCTGAAGGAGTACATTAAGAAGTGGTGGTGGTTCTCTCAATAGTTGCAATTCAGCTTTGCCATTATCACAACACAATCCTGGTTTTTCATTGGGATACCTTTTTGCCTGCAAAAATCACATTATATAGATTTTCTTTCAGTCTTGTATGCAGAGTTTGATTCATAATTATGGCTTGGATTATAATCATAAGCTGTTTTGAAATACATTTCAAATCTTCATTCAGCTGCAGCAGCCCTTATTTGAGCTTGATATTCTCTACCCTGTTTTCTTCTAGCAGCAAGTCCTGCAACTAATTCTTTCGCTTTTCTTCTTGTCATTCTGCTACGATTTCCTTCTTGTATGGTAGCAGTTTCACCAGTTGTCTCTTGTGATCTTTTTCTATCTATCCTTTCCCTGTCTTGAGCTTGTCTTGCAACAGTTTCTTTTGCCGTTTCTTGAGATTTCCTTTCTTTCATCCTCTTGTCTATTTTTAATTTCCGTGAATACATTGACTTCAAAACTAGTTTGAGCATCTTGAGATACTTAGGTAGGGGTGTAGTTTGTGTCTGCACTTCACAAAGTTGACTGTTTTGGAAACTACAAAGTAACACTATTTATATATACACAAATATATATTATACCATTTACTTACAATTAATGTCGAGGCGTGACTTGTTTGAAGTAATGGTCAAACACTGTGGAACTAAGGGTACGTGTATTTACTTTGTCTTCACGTGATTAATTAATTGACGGTCATTGGCCGCGTTATAGAAAATTAATAAAATTTTTTGTGTGTGTGTAACGTCGTGGTGCCATCTATGAATGTAGTTATCGTTAACTTACGTCAAAGATAATAAATGCTGAATAACAGCAATAATGGGGTCGAGGTGGTTGTGAACCCTCATTCACATGCTTCTTGTTCCAAATTATCATCCCACAAAGTTTGGTTGAGATTGGCCTAGTGACCTAGGAATAGTTAGATAAGAGACAAACAGACAGACACACAAATTTTTTGTGCTTATATATATATATATATTGATTCTGGTTTTACAAATAACATATTGATTATCATGATCATTATTTAATAAGTAACAAAATCCGCCCTCCGTAAATGCTTGTTTGTTGAATTTTGCAAAAAAAGCTACTAGAAGGCTAACTGCACTAGCCTTCCCTAATTTTGAAATTATAGACACCTACCGCCAACTCTTGAACTTCTTTTTACCAACGAATAGTGGGATTGACCCTCACATTATAACGTCCCCATTGGATGAAAGGGCGAGCATGTTCGATGACGGTATTAGAACCTGTGATCGCAGATTGGAAGTCGAGTGCTCTAACCACCAGACTTTTATTAAAAACAAAACTACACAATGGGCTATTTCCTCACCACGGGTATCTAAACCAGATTTTTATCATCTTAAGCCTGCGGACTTGCCGCTGAGCCACTTGGGGCGATTTTTTATTGAATGTTGTGCAACATATATATATTCTCTCAAATCATGAAAAAAATTAACATATGTGGTGTTTTATTTTTACATGACAGCGACAATATGCTGTTTATTGTTTCACTTTTTGTCGTCATTGGTTTTTTTTCATTAAACTGAGCGTTTTTGTTTTTAGTAATAAAACATAAAGAGCTGTTTTTGTGTTGTGTTTTTTTTCTTAAACGTGATATACATTTTTAGGAGAGCTTGACAAATTAGATTTTTGTACTTCTGAGCAGAAAACTACACAAAATACATCATATAATGTCTTTCACGGTTATTCAATCCCTTTATTGTGCCTGTCAAGTATTAGGTCGGTAATTAATATTGATGACTTTTTGAGTAAATGCCTCGCTCAAAAAAAGGGCCGATATTTTTATGAGAAAAAAAATGATCACCTGGGCTTCATGATACTGTTTGTTCTTTTTTTTTTTTTGTCAAACTTCATACTTCATTTCGATCCATTTTAATACCGGGATCAAATGATACTGGCATGATCCACGCAAGTATTGAATCATTTGATCTTTTCCTAATTTTGGTTGTTCTTTCTACGGCTCTACTCATTGCTCATCCATGTTTTAGCTCAGATGTGGTAATTTGGAATATATTTTCTTTCTCTCAAAACCAGGTATTTGGGCAATTGACTCGCAATCTGAGGGTCTTAGGTTCGAATCCACGTCCCACCAAACATGCTTGCTCTTTCAGCTATGGGGGGATTATAATATTATAGTCAATCCCATTATTCGGTGATAAAAGAGCACCTCCAGAATTGGCGGTGGGTGGTAATGACTAGGTGCCTTTCCTCTAGTCTTTCACTGCTAAATTAAGGACGACCAGCCAGGGAAGTACCATACTGGAGTACTTAGGTTATCTTCTGTGTGAAGTAATTATTATTATTCATTTATGAATTGAATTTGCACTAGAGAGAGACATTTTATAACTAATATGTATTAAGTTCAGAAAAAAACAAACAAACCGTGATCCATTTGATGCTGCGGGACTCAGAATTCACGACTGTTGATATACCCGTAATGTTGATAACACAGGTATTTGCCACCTAGCACTTCATCTGAAACCATTATTATACATAACGTGTTATATAGCACTTCAATGGCTGTCACTCACTAAAAACATTTAATGTTAGCGAACATTTCATTGGGAACCGCTAATCAACATGATGTGATATTTAGCACTTCACTGGTTATCACAAATAAACACAATGTATCATATAGTACTTCACTGGTTATCACTAATAAACATGGTGTGTCATCTAGCAGCTCAGAGTATACTGTCAATTAACACTTAGTTTCAGCGAATACTTAATAAGATACCGAATGTTAATGAAAGAAAAAAAAGAACTAATGAAAACAGGGAATTCTTTCAGAGAAATTTAGAAAATTTCTGCTGTGTTCGACAAGTTTTGTTTTTGTACATCATTATATTGTTGGTATCAATCTGATCAAATTAACTTCAACTTTTTCAAATAGGTGTCTTAGAACTTCTCGTGTGGAGGTTCACATGAAAATTCTAGATCGTAAAATAATTTCCTTGTATTTCTGACTACGTACCAAATTTCACCGAAAAATGAGATAAACTTCTAGAGCGATGATAAACTGGAAAGGAACGAGAATGGAGTGGTTTCTCTTTTTCTTCTTCTTAATTTATTACTAGGATACATTTAAAAAGTCCTAGGAATCTCTAAAGTTTTTTAAAGCTTTCCGTGACTTTAGCTGCAGCTTGACGAAGTTTCTGGTTAGAAATAATTCCTAGTAGACGTTTAGTAAATCGTCTTGAATTCTAAAGATTTCATACAATGTAGTTCAGAAACTTCAAGATTTTGATTCCACAATTTATCTGGAGTTTCTAGAGTCCTTCTTCAGTTTATCTTGTAAGCTTTGGTTTCTTTATTTAATTAATAAAGTACTAGTCCAAGAATACTAGAATATCGCCTTACGGAACTAATCTTTCCAGTGAAACTGTGTTAAAGTTTCCAATTACTCTAAACAATTTGTGATAAAAAACACAAATTATAACTAAAGAAACGATTTTAAGACAGTAAGGTTTTAAAACTGAGACAAAGCCGTCCTTCATTCCAACTTAATATGTGAAAAGTTTGATAAAAACCCTCTTTTGATGTGATTCGTCAAATAATTATAGTAATTTCAGAGCAATATATGTTGGGAAAATACATCAAAAAACCCAGTCACAAGACTGCAGAAACTTAAATGTGGACCATCGAGTATTGGATTATTTTTACATCTCTTAAAAACATTAACTTAGTGATGCTATTAATATTTTAATCCAAAGAAATATGTATATACTTGAAAGAAAAATCAAAGAAAGTCTCCTAAAATAAATCAAAACCCGAGTATTAGCAAACATCTAGGTGGCCCTCAAGAATGAGTCTTATATGAGCAGTCAAAAAACAAACTGGCTCGTATGATTAGTTTCTTCAATTCCTGCTGTATTAATTCAGTGAATTGTTTGTACTTTATTCAGTTTATTTCTGTTGCAGGTTTTACACCGTTTAATATTGGTTGGAGACGGCTTGAATGGGTAATGAAGAAAAACTTTAATATCAGTTTAATATAACAGCAAATGTACAACGTTTCGACAAGGTTTTGCTGTTATGTTAAACTTATATTAAAGTTTTTCTTCAATACCCATCCAAGCCGTCTCCAACCATTATTAGTCTCAAAGTGGGTTCCTCGTCATCGAATTTTACACCGGTTGTTCCGAAAGCTTGTGTTTGGTAGCGCCATCTGTTGCTGATCTTGGTTTTGACAACATGCGTATTACTTGGATTGGATCTTCGCGTTTTCGGAGACGGAAAAAAAACAAAAAAAACGAGGCTCACTATGATAATGTAGGCTTACGGATATAAAGTAACTAGATACTCGGTCATCTGAAGTCTTGCTAATTAAATTAAAGTAGGACTTTGTAGAATAAACAACAGCAAAAAAATAAAAAAATAATAATAATTCGAAACATACTTAAATACGAAATATCATTAAGGAACAAAACCACACCTTCAGTGTAGTAAATTAAACATTTGGCTATTCCGAATCTTTAGGTTTCAAGCACTCGTGGAAGGAATGTTAACCACTATACTATGACATACAGTCTCTGATTTCTGGACTGGTAAAATATGCAAGGTGTGATTAAGATGTCAGTCATGTTATGTTTCGGGAGAGATGGGCGTGTCTTTCGTCGATGTTGATAAGCAGATACTTATCTATCTATCTGTATCTGTCTGACTTACTTTCTATCTGTCTGTTATTGTTTTAATATTACATTGCATTATGATATTTAAGGCTAGGCTGGTAGACAAAATGCATAAAGTCATGTATTAAGAAATGTAAGTAGAACAGAAACAGAGTAAACTGTGATCCACCTACCGAGTAATATCATTTTAAGAAATGTAAGTAGAACTGAAACAGAGAAGACTGTGATCCACCTACCGAGTAAAATCATTTTAAGAAATGTAAGTAGATCAGAAACAGAGTAAACTGTGAACCACCTACTGAGTAAAATCATTTTAAGAAATGTAAGTAGATCAGAAACAGAGTAAACTGTGATCCACCTACCGAGTAAAATCATTTTAAGAAATGTAACTAGAACAGAAACAGAGTAAACTGTGATCCACCTGTACCGAGTAGAATCATTTTAAGAAATGTAAATAGAACTGAAACAGAGAAGACTGTGATCCACCTACTGAGTAAAATCATTTTAAGAAATGTAAGTAGAACAGAAACAGAGTAAACTGTGATCCACCTGTCGATTAAAATAATTTTAAGAAATGTAAATAGAACTGAAACAGAGTAAACTGTGATCCACCTATCGATTAAAATTATTTCAGCTTTTATTCTAAACAATGATATAATGGTAACAATGTTTAGTTTGAAATAATTATTGTCTTTACTTTTCTTGTTATACTTTCAATGGATCTGCGATTTAATGAGAAATATGCGCTTTATTTAATTAAAAATGTATGTTTTTGCAATTTCAATAATCTATTTACTGATGCATTAAAATAGAGTAAACTGATATTTGTTTTACTTTCTTCTTCTGTAAAAAAATTAATTAATTAATTAAAAATACTTAAATACGTTTCTATTTATTAAAACTTTGATAATCGAAACATCTTCATGTTCGTCACTTTCATAGAAAATTCAAAAAAAAGCTTCGACCAGCCAAATATTATTAAGATTCGTTAAAATTGTGGCCAATCAAATGTCATATTTTATCTTTTTTTTCTAATATTTATAGAGAATCGATCAGTAAAAAACTGTCACGCGCAAAATAAGTTTCGTCAAATCCAATATTTTGAAGTTTTACATTAAAGCTCTGACCAATATAATGATATGTTGCATTAGTTATAACCATTTATAAAATGTTGACCAGTAAAATATTTTCATTTTTGTTACTTTCGTATGTTAAATAAGCATTGAGAAATGAATCCATTTGAAGTAACATAGTACCAAGGATAAAAAAGAGTAAGGCAAATATATAAAAAAACTAAAATTTCTTAGTGAGACATTTTTACATCCAGTTATCATACGTTCCATTTTCATGCATTTATGACATATTTAATTAACCATAGTGGAGCGCAAAACAAGCCGAGTAGTTTATCTCCGTATAATATATTCGTATTTTAGAAATCAAACAAAAGATAATATTGTATTGGGCCGACCTGATTTGTTTTATATGAGAAATTTGGGACATAACTGTGAAGTGATAAAATTCGCCACACGAATTTCCGAATCCAACTGATTTTTTCTTCTCTGCATTGGAAATAGTATATTAACTACCAAGCAATAGAAAGTGACTTCGCAATGCTATCATTTCGTTATTTTATTGCATAATTACCCTCAGGCTGGTTTCCAGGCATCAGGGAGCTACCAGAAAATCGATTTATTCTTCTCCGCTTTCGGAGTAGGCGTGTTATTTAACAAGGCAGAAAGATGTTTTGTAATGTTATCGCATCGTAATGTTAGTGCAGAGTTAGTGAGGTCACATTTCGAGTTGAAGTCGGTTTCCAAGACATCACAGTGCTACCTGATAAACCGATAAACACTTATGTTTCAATGTTATACAAGCGAGAAAAACTTACTGTATTCGAAGATGTGTTAACCTCAAAATTAAAATCACAGACTCTGAGTTCAAGTCACCAAATAATACATTAATAAGAGAAATTACTTTTAAGCTACTCAAGATATGTTAGAATATATATGGAATAATAGAGGGAGGATTTAGCTTTGCGTGCTTGTAAAAACAGAGCCAAATATAAAAATTTAATAATCAGATACGTTGTAAGTTGTTGAAATAATATTGCAAAAGACATCGAAGAGAATGCTGTGATCGAAAAGAGAGTTATAGCTTTTGTATAAAGAAGATAAGGTTTAGAAATACATCCACGCTAGAAACAACACTTTGTCTCGTAGAATCTTTGTTTTAACATGTACAACATTAAAAAGAGTTGAAAAAAGAGTTAATTAGTCCTCAGTGCAGGATAGCACAATAGCTCTTTTTGTCTTTAATCATCGCGTGATAAAACAGTCGTTGTTTCCAAAGTATTCATTCTCATAAAACTTTTTGTGTGTGCTTATAGTGCTACGAACCATTAGTTATGACTGATACGATAACGACAATTTAAAAAAAGGGTAACCTTGACGCAGTAAATTCTTTAAATAATTCTCATTATAAATTATAAAAGTCTTATGGGTTTTTCAGTAATTAAAAGCAGACAAAACAGCATTTTATCATTTTATAAAATAAAGTAGCATCTGAAAAAAAGGGTTGGTAGAAAATAGCTATTCAACAGCCATAAGGAAAGCATGAAGACGCGTGTCTGTAGCTTGTCTTAGCTAGACAGAAGATTATAGTAGTCCTGGGGGCAATCGCTCGCAAAAAGGCTTCAGAAATGAACGTTAGCTGATTGGTTCTCTCAAACCTTACCGTTACCCACCTGTTAGTATGGGCATCTGGACTAAGAACTCAGAATGAAACGCCGGGTGTCATTAACGTAACTAGGTTCTATTATGCTGTCACGTGCCACGTGTTTGAAGTTCATCAGGTCATATTCTGAACACTGGACAGAAACTTAGTTACTGAAAAACAATGCAGGTAATTCAGGGCCAAGTGACGGTAACTTTCTTGTCCAGTAGCGAATTATTAGGCTTTCTTCGTGTCGCACTTAATTATAAACAAACACGTGTGCTTCAAAACATAGGTCGTTAAAACTAATTCATGGACAACTGGTATGTTAGTCTCTAAACGAAATAACAGAGTTATAATAAAAGCAAGCAAAAAAGTTAAATATTATACAGAATTCAGAATAAAGGTCCAGTACGATGAGTGTTTCCATCAACGAACAGCATTAATATTTGGATAACACCAGCAGACTTCAGTACAAATAAAGTCGCCACACTTCAGTGCTTTGCTTGAGTTGTATATATGTATATATCTAAAGTGAAAGAGAGGGGGAGGGCTAGCTAATATGAACAAAAATCTTTAAATCTAATCTGTTTGGTGGATTAATAATTTACTGTACGGACTGTACAACTGAATCGGAGTATTTGAAATTAAAACGAAACACAAATATATTATTTCCTCTTTTCAGAACACTGGTATATGTCAAGAAAATGTCAGGCCATAGATATAAATATGACAAGTCTGACGCCACAATTGTTACTACATGGAAATACTGTTATATATACATATATATAGTTGGACAGGCAAATTCACATACCAGGATTCCTTTGTAAAAGTACTTTGCTGTAAATAACGAAGTTTTTAAAAGAATAATTTTGTTCTCATACTATTCACCTTATAATTCAATCAACTTTATGTTATACAAACTTCGAGTTTATTTTCTTTATTAAATCGCCGACAGATGGGGCTGAATCGTAATAGGAATTGGACTTCATCTATGTGTTTGATTAAATTTGTATAAAGCACAATGTATACAAAAACAAATATTAAAAAGAAATATTATGTTAACACAAAATATAAATCCACACAGTTTTTTTCTTCTCATATATATTAACTATAACGTCTATAAAAATATGAATTACGAGACTGTCACTTCGAGTCAAACATAGAAAGCAAAATTTAATTTTTAGCTTCTAGCAAATTTTCAACGAGTTTTAGGAAGGCTTAACAAATTTGCGTGACAGCAGTTATACAAAGTATGAAAATCCTTTAGGAGGGTTGCACACGAGATTTAATCTTCTTACAAGACGAATAAAATGTTTTACCGAATACAAAACAAAAACGTGTTTAACAGGATATTTTATAATTTACTGCTGTTCAGATGTTCCCTAGATTTGTATCTCATGTTTAAGCCTGTTAATTATACAACTAAACGAATTCCACGGTTTTCTGTATACCCATGAGGCCTGAAAACAGAAGCTGAAATTACTATACAACAGCCCTGCGGGCTTCAAACAATTCACGAATTGTCTATAAACAATAGGAGCTTGCACAAGCTTTAAGTAAATATCTTTTTCGAATACTTGAAGGCGTTAGCCAAGGTCTTGCTCCATCACGACCATTACGTGTTCTGTCTTCCCTGGTGCTAGAGAATCATAAGTTTACCTGGCCATTTCTAACAAGGACAGATTGTTTCGAAGATTATATGATGATAATAATCGATTAGAATTCAATGGTCAGTTTTCAACAGGAATTTTCCCTGCTTGACGTCTTTATCAAAACCCTTAATATATTTGTTATATTGCTTAGAGGCAAGGATTAGTATTTCTCGTGCATCAGAAGCTCTTGGGCAAAACAACCATGCTTTATCCAACGATATATTAAGATTTCTGGTCACGCTATATCAACTGTTCTAGAAGAATGATTTCTGGATTATCTCATGTCTGATCTCATGAAATTACTAAGGTTATTTATTTATAAGTATTCCAAAGCTCTAATCACTAAATGGCCTTATAAGTTTTAAACTATAATTATCGAAGAAGTTTACAGCGATAAATTACGACTACCCGTGAAATTATTATTTGCACTATTTAATCTTCAAAAAAACACTAAAACATACTACAAAATTTCATTTAAACTAATTTAATGGTCTATGATAGTAATTAACAAAGAAACAAAAATATACTAATCGACTGAAAAATTATTTCTTTATTCTGTTTGTAACCATAATCCATAAAATACGCATTAAGGCACGAAAAGAATAAAATCAATCAGATGATCTACTAAGGGTATCTTCTACAGAACTAAATTGACCAGTTATTCTATTTTATTACATAGGAAACTGAGGAAGAAAAAACAATGGTAAGTGCTGCTTAATCGGACACATGTTTCACTTTTGCAAATTCATTTCAAATTTATCTTTACGTCCTCTTTTATTTGGAGTAAAGTATTCGATTTGATGCACTGTATATAAGTTATTTTCTAACTCCTACAAAGACATAAGTTTGTTTGTTACTAAGCACAAAGCAACACAGTGCCCACCGCGAAAGCCGATGTTTAGTGTTATAAGTCCTCAGACTTACTGCTGAGTCACCTAAAGGGCCGAAAACATAAGATTTTAACCCATTCTATAAATAAGTTATTTTTACATGACCATAGAACATGTTCTAAATTGTCTTTCTAATTACAAAAGTAACATTTATTATTTCCTTAAAATCTGTTTGTTTATTGTTAAGCACAAAGCTTTTGTTTGTTTGTTTGTAATTAAGCACAAAGTTACACAATGGGCTATCTGTGCTCTGCCCACCACGGGTATCGAAACCAGTATTCTAGCGTTGCAAGTCCTCAGGCACACCGCTGTGCCACTGGGGGCAGCACAAAGCTAAATAATGGGCTATCTGTGCGCTCCCAACCGTGGGTATTGAAACCCGATTTTTAGCGTTATAAGCTCTCAGACTTTCCACTGAGCTACCGGAAGTTGCCCTCGAAGTATTATTTTGTTTATAAAACTATCAGTACCTAATATTCTATACAAAGTTCTTATTGAAACAATTTAAAGGTTAAATCATTTATAATTATAAACAGTGATTTCTATAATTGGCATAAGATTTTCATTTTTGAAAAAAAAGATGTTTTTTTTCCCTCATTTTTAAAGAATTTATATCTATACATTTTAAAATTTTAAAACAAATTTTACAACAACCCCGCGGATACCAAAGTGCCTCATGAGACAGTCATGGTGGATAGGTGCTATAAAGTCACCACTGAGATAATTGGTCACCGTAAGATCTCAGATACTTCTTTGTGGAATAAACATCTGTCATCTGTGGAAACCAGCCTAGAAATAAAATGTAGAAATAGGGCAGAGAGAGGAACAGAAAAAGTCTTTCAGTAATTATTTAAATGTCACAGTGGACAGTCACGTTACATTATAGTCACATATTGTTCTACACCACAGATAGCGCGTGAGCCGGTTAGGCGTTCATCATTTTATAGAACAATAACATTCTACTTAACGTTGTTAGAGCATTTAGATCTCGCAGAAACGGCAGAAGGATGATGGGAGTGGAAGCTATTAATCAAGCTCTTCTCTAAATTGTTGAAAGAATGAACTGCAAATAAACAGCGTTACCAACAGAATATTTGCTCTTGACTCGCAGATAATGCTGCGTAACATTCAGTTCCGTTGGTCCTCAGTCGTGTGGCAAACAGAAAGGCAGCTCAATCACCTGGATATATGTGCCAGGCCATGAAGGGGTAAAGTAAGTGAGTAAACTGGCAAGTTAGCAGCAAGAGAAGACCCTATATCAAATCTGGCATAACTATATTGAAAAGATGTTAACCTCTTCTGCATTGATAAGGCGAAAACAGGTCTTCATCTACATTTAGTGGGAAGGAAACTACTGTAAAACAAAGCACTGTATTGTGTAGCTAGACAAAGAAAAAGATGGGGAATCAGCCAGTAGGTCATTGGTAACACCAGTAGAGGGAAGCTCTTCTACTTCGTGCGAGGCAACCGGCTCCACATAAGGGTCAGCATAAGTCAGTGCGCACAAACCTTGGGATTGTTACCTAGTCCTAAACTCAACCTACTCATCTTCACTATTCCCCAATTACCAGTTACACGCGGTTTAAAATTAAATATATATATTTATTTATAAATTTACCATAACAATAAAAATAAATCTTTTATCCAAGATCAAGTCATTTATAAACATATTAAATTTTTCATCGAAAAACTGAGAGCTAGAAATATTTGGAGTATTATTTGATTTTTTTTAAACTATGTTTTTGTGCTTTTTATAATATCTGAATTTGTATTTACAATGAATACCGAAAACAGATTATCGTTACCAGTTTTAAGTAATCTCCAATTCAAGTACTTTTTATAGCTTTTATAAAAGATTCTAGTTCCATACAATTTAAAACCCAGCTCTTACATGTTTGGATAAAAAAATATACTTATTCTATCTGGTTTATTATCCCGAGGAAAATTGTAAAATGTATTCTTTACATTTTATATCTTTATAGGAGATGATCTGGAAAATTTCTCATATAATCAGTTTTGGAATGTCTCACAACCGTGCCAGGCTCAACGGGAATTCTGAAGGCTTATAACATAAAAAACTGGGTTTTGATCCCAGTAGTTAGCGCAACACACAACACAGATAGCCTATTCTATAGTTTTGTGTTTAACAACAAATATACAAACCTACAACTGTAGCTTTTCCTACAACTTTGCCCCCAGTGACTAAGCAGTAAATATCTGGGCTTATCACGCTAAAAATTGGAATTCGATATCCTTCTTGTACACAACACAAATAGCACATTGTGTAGAGATATGTACTTGACAACAAACAAAAAATCAAATTTCCCACATATATTAAATTGCGTTTTTTAACTTATTTATTATTTTTAATATTTCGTTTATTTTGATATCATAATTTATAGCACTAATTATGTCTAATTCTAATAAAAAATATATATCTAAATACTCGAAATATTTTTAACAATATTTAAAATAATAGCACTATTTCTATTTTCCCAATTCGTAATAGCTTTATTTTTCAAGCCCCCCCCCTAGTGGCACAGCGGTATATCTACAGATTTACAACGTTAGAAACCGGGTTTCGATACTCGTAGTGGGCAGAGCACAGATAGCCCTTGTGTAGCTTTGTGCATAATTAAGAACAAACAAACAGTTTTTTTTTTCAAATTTAATTTTAAACCTGACTAACTGCCAAACGTTTTTAATAAAGTTAAAGAGTTTAATAAGGCTATCACAGCTCCATCTAATGCATATTGTCTCATCTCTATATTTAGAAATAATCAAAATCATATTTTTAATCTCATTATATTTTAATTCTTTCTAAATAGTATTTCTGGGGTCCCCACAACTAAAGAAAACAAATGGGGGGAAAAATATTACTTTGCCTACAACCTATCTTAAAAACACTTTAAAATTCATTTTAAATTATTCTAGGTCTTATACATTTCTAAAACACACTTTTCTATTGCTTAATTAATAGATTTTTCAAATCCATATATTTTTATAACTTCATTATTTACGATTTGATTAACCTCGTTTTAAAATCTATATTTAGTCCATGTGCATTTACTAATAAAAACTCCTCATCATTTATAATTACATAAAGTACAATAATACTACTTTTAAATATTCTTTTTAACGTTTTGAATTTGAAATTCAAAATTTCTCTTTAAAAGTGTAGCTATTTTTCTACTATTACTATTAACACTATTTATAATATCTTCTAAACCCTGCTCTACTCTTTTTATTGATTAAAAGTTTTCTTAAAAATAAATATTCTGTAAGCAATAAATTTGAAGATTTTTTTTCTCTTGAATAATTGATGTATTTTTGTTTATTTTAAACCCTTAAAAATATCCAAAAATGTTTCAACATTTTTTGTGTTGCCAACCATTTATTTATATACATTTATATTTAACTACTTTTAATTTTTGATATTTTTACTTCATACAGATGAACACAAGTATAACAAAAGCAATAAAACATTTAAATACAAGAAACATGATTTACATTCATTAATACATCTTCTCTTCCAATTTCGAAAGGTCTGGTTTGTATGCTTATTTCAAAAATAACTATATAAATTAAACATGATATAATCAATAATTTAAAAATGATTATATATTTCTGTTTCCATTTTAATTTTACAATTTTCTCTCACACCAAATGATTGCACAGTTTTCCAGTTAGAGCTATCTTTCACTTTAGATTCCAAATCAACACTAGTATCCTTATTAAGACATTCTTGTTTTGTGAGCTTCTATTTGTAATTTGAAAACTTTCTTAACCAGTTCAGAAGGGAATATATTTAGTTCTATTTTTCTATTTATTTTTGTATCTTTCAAATGTTTTGAATTTCATAAAATTATATCTATTTTGGTTAGAGCAAAAAAAAGAAAAACAATCAGGGATAATTGAAAGTTGGTCATCTTCTTTGCACAGTAGGCAGTTTGTGCACCACATTATTTATAGCATCTATGGATACACTTTCAGATCCTTTTTAAACAAATTTATATTAACCGTCTCTGTGTTTATGTTTTTATATGTGGGATTGCATAAATTGACAGATTTTTTCTTATCTTGCATTTTCTCCATAGTTGTAAAGCTCCATTCATAACATTCACACAATTTTTGTTTAACGTCTCTTTGAATTGTATATTTTCTTTCTTTACTCGGCTCCGCTATCTGTATATTATATATTTGTTTATTTCACACACACACAAAATAAGACAGCTGTACGTCTACGGACTTTCAACGGTAAAATTCTGGGATCGATTCTCTGCGATGGACACAACAGATAACTCAATGTGGCTTTGCTATCAAACAAAGAAAGAAATGTTTTAATATCTTGGAAATCTATCAAATACTTTTAATAATAATTTATTTTTATATTTTAGGACAATCCTTTCGTTTTTTCGCATATTACTAGCCATTTTTGATACTTACTGAAGGTATATATATTTTAGTAAGAGTTTATCAGCATATTATTTCACCTTTCGCGATCTTAGCCTAAAGTCAGAAATATATATATAAGCATATATATTTATATTTATTAAAGAAGGTTATTACTCGAAGATCTAGAGGTGTATGTTCATGCAGAAATAGCCCCTACTTCTGGGTTTATATTTAGGCTTATGTTCAAGACTACATACAGTATAACATGATTACTAAACTACAGGTTAATATTCTTGGTCTGAAGTAAACATCTTCTACCACCTTCAGTTTGATTATTTCCCTTGAGATTTAGTAAAGGATTCTTTAAACGTAGAGCTTCTGGATATTGCTAATTGTGGTTTTAAGTGCGTTAATTTCGCGTATAACGTGTCATTCTCCTTTTATCATCACTGTAACTGGATGTAGCAGTCCTTTTATAATCACTGTAACTGGATGTAGCAGTCCTTTTATCATCACTGTAACTGGATGTAGCAGTCCTTTTATCATCACTGTAACTGGATGTAGCAGTCCTTTTATCATCACTGTAACTGGATGTAGCAGAGCTCTCAACGGTCACGCACAATCGGCCGGCTTGCCGACACTTACCGGGTTAGATTATTCTTGCCGTCTTGAACGAGTAGCCAATCAGGTCTTGGCGGAACGTGTCATTAGTGGGTAATTAAAAGCTAATTAATTTTAATGTTTTCTTCTGAAGTTGGAGTTTCAATTTTTTTTGTTTCTTATACATCTTTTTTATCAATTTACCTTTGATATAGCTACAATCAAGAAGTTGACTCAACAAGTTACAGGCCATACAACAGCAGGGCAATGATTCCTTAATAAAACATATCTCCTTTAGATGGAAATAACTGTCTTAGTCTTTATTTACATTTTAATCATTAACTTCGGAGTAAATTTTCATCCACAAAATAAAACAGCTTTATTTGATCTCACCTCTCTCTCTCTTTATTAAAATGATCGTAATGCTTCTGTATTAATAAACACATTTCTATACAATTTAACATTGAAATAGGAGAATTCGAGTTCGCTTAAAAAATTAGGAGTTAATTGAAAATGATTAAGAGTGTACATGATCGAAACAAGATCAAAAGCACCAAGTTGCTAACAAAATTAAATTAGAAAGAAAATTCCCCTTTTTGTTGTTGTGGTTTTGTGCATGTCTATACAGCCCACCAATATGTAAATAGACACCCATTCCATAAACAATCTAATTTTTTTAAATGCACATACATGAAACAAAGCACATAATATTACCATCTATAATTGATGGATCTGTTTTTTGTTTGTTTACACTGTTTAAGGAAGAAACTTAGTTACACATCGTATTTAGAGGATCTTAATTCTGTGGTTGTGGAACCGCACCCGACTCCTGACGAAGAACTTGGATGATAACGTTCCTGGAAGCAAGTTATTTGGAACGCTTTCCAAAGAAACGATTACGGAGGACCATTAGGGAGGCCATTGACCTTGCCACAGGAAAGTGATAATGTCCCGACCGTCAAACCATTGTTTTGTGACTCTTGGTGAAAAAGCAGGAGTCCCATCTTGTATAAGAACACTGCCATATCTGGTAAGTTGGACACTGGCACAGAAACGTAGAAAGCCTTGCTTGAGAATTGTTAAATGGCAATGAATGACCCTCCCTTCGCGTTACCACTAGCGTGATCGACCAGCAACGTAAGCAGCTCCTCACACCATAACAAAAATATCATCGTATTTTGTAGCGGCTTGAAGACGGTTCAAAACCAGGTACGTTCACTGTCCTAGAACTGTGCAAAGCTGAAGTCGTCGAAAAAAACATCACAAAAAGGTGGAACGGTGTATTAGTATCTGTGGTTCCCACTATTGTCATGTACGATATTACTTGGCATGAGGAGCAGCCTAGCCTAGCTACTCTGTCATTGTAACCCATACTACGAAGGTAACTTCTGAAGATATCGAGGCATACTAACAACTGTCTTGATTCTTGAAAGAGTAACGACAGTTTGTCGTGGGTCATTCTCCACATTTTTCGTCACAGACGAAAAGTCCAGTCTATTAATTTTGGGCTCCTGAGCAAAGCAGTAATCGTTGTCTTTCGATGTTATCACCTCTATCACTATGGACAGTTGTATTCCTCGCTGACTTTGACCGCCCTCCTTTCGTACAGTTATGTGACATGTTGAAAATACGGTTAATTTTCAGGATCGCATTATTGGTAGCATGGCTGATTATGATCCGTGGTATTTAACGAGCTATGCACGTTACGGATTTGTATTCTCGGGGGCATCTACTTACATATAGTAGGCTGTGTGTGTTATATATATATATATATATATATATATATAATAACTATATATATATATAAACCACTAGTATTTTCCCTTTATTTAGTTTCAACAAAGACAATATTATATTTAACCTTCTGTTCTGTTATTAATAAGAGTGTCGGTCTAGTGAGTTAACAGTCACCTTTCATTGATCTGTAAAAGATCATAGGTTACCTACATAATTTTTCATGATACGCATAAACAAATACCAGAACCAAAAACATAATGCTGGATTTGTTAAAACACCAAGTTAAAGGACCTTCTTATGGATGGACATAGAAAGTGAGTATCCGTGATAGTTCTAAGATACAATAACTTCTTATTTCAATAAATAGTAAAGAGTGCTGTAAAACAATAAGAAATAAGATTTCTTATCACAAAATATGGTGACAGGTGAGTTAAAACACTAACCTCTAAGGCCTTATTACAAAACATCATGATGGGAGTGTTAAGAAATTAACCTTAAAGGCCTTATTAAACATGAATAATCGCTACTGCTAGTAGAAATGTTTATATTTAAATATTACTAACGATAAACCTGAATAATTGCTATTGCTAGTAGAAGAGTTTATCTTGAAATATTACTCACAATAAACCTAAATAATTGCTATTGCTTGTAGAAATGTTTATCTTGAAATATTACTAACGACAAACCTGAATACTTGGTACTGAAAGTAGAATAGTTTATCTTTAAATATTACTAACGATGAACCTGAATACTTGATACTGATAGTGGAAGAGTTTATCTTTAAATATTACTAACAATAAACCTGAATAATTGCTACTGCTAGTAGAAGAGTTTATCGTTAAATATTACTAATGATAAACCTGAATAATTGCTACTGCTAGTAGAAGAGTTTATCGTTAAATATTACTAATGATGAACCTGAATAATTGCTACTGCTAGTAGAAGAGTTTATCGTTAAATATTACTAATGATAAACCTGAATAATTGCTACTGCTAGTAGAAGAGTTTATCGTTAAATATTACTAATGATGAACCTGAATAATTGGTACTGTTCGTGGAAGAGTTTAAGTTTAGTTCATTCTATTTGTTTATGTGCAGAATGCTACGATACAGTAGCTTAATGGTTCTAGTTCTTCTCGGTTCAAAGAATGTAACTCAGAGAATAATTACTATACGTTTTATGCCATCCTTTTACACACGGTACCAGTAATTGAGAAATGTGGTTTTCTATCAGCTTAGATTCAAATTTTGGCTGGGCCTCTGGTCCATCCATTCGTTGTCTAAAAGTCTCTTCTTCGTTTGCTGATACAATAATTAGACATATTATTTTACCTAGTTTCCATGATTCAAGGCTGAAGGCCTATCTTTTCATCTGCGGTGAGCCTGGTATGATTAAATTATCAGTCTTATAATCAAGGGAGATTATTTGAACTAAATATCACCTTATACGTGTGAAACTTCACACGTCGGGGCCCAGACGGTGCATCGCACTCAGCCTTTGGATTACTGTTATCAAATATTAACCTATCAACTGGAGCCGCTGCGGAGAAAGACAAAGGGTTTTCTCAAGCACGTTGTCTAATGTTTGATGAATGGAACCTGTTATTATGTGGCTTTTGCTGTTAGCACGTTTAACATCGCCACTTTACTATATTCAAACTACTGTTGAGTTAGCCGAACTACCTTAACCTGCTCTATTTTGTTGTGGATTAAATAGAGAAAGTTTTATATACTGTTTACTCCTCGACTATTTACTGCTGAGCAAGGACTCTTTTCAGATTTCTCTTTTCTTGTTTCTAATTCTTAAAGTGCAATAAAACACCTTCACCTTTTTTTTCTACTTCGAATAACTTAATGTAGATGGGGAAAAAATAAAATTTAATAAAACTATGAGAAAGGCTCATAAGCTCAGTGTCAGTACTCGTTTTTGCAACTTAAGCAATAACTTTGAAATTATGTTGATTAATATTTTCATTGTTTAAGGGACAATAGAATTTAGGTGAAACGCATTTTAAATCTTATATGTGTTTGTAAGGAACACCAGAGTTTCATAAAGAAATTGAAAGTTTTTGTACTAAACACAGAGGAATACTTAATTTGGAATATCTCAGTTTTTTCAAAATAACTTTGGAATTTGGTACAATAAATTAAAGTTTTTGCACTAAACACATAGGAATGTTTAATTTATTGTGTCCATATCTCTATGTGAATTCTTTCATATATAAAAAACATTTATACAAGAAACCGAACTCTTTGCTCTAAATACATAGGAATGTTTAATTTAATGTGTTTTAGTGCTTCTGAAAAACTTCGGAGTTTGGTACAAGAAACTAAAGACTTTATTCTAAATACATAGGAATATTTAATTTAATGTGTTTTAGTGCTTCTGAAAAACTTTGAAGTTTCATACAAACCGAACTGTTTGCTCTAAATACACAGGAATATTTAATTCGTTGTGTTTAGAATGATTGATTTGTATGTCCAAACCTTTGTGCAAATTCGTTCGTTTACAGTAAACAACTGTTGCTGTCTTTCCTTTTTCACTCACTTTAATCACAATAAAGTGTTATCATCCATTTCATAGGTAAAATGGATAGAACTGTTAACCCAGTTTAGAAATCAATAAAATAAGTGAAAACCGAAATATTCATCATATACCATGAAAGAAAGTTAGATACAGACACACATACAAACGTGTAAGTAATGAGATACCACATTTTTCTTTAACGTTTATTTAAATGATAATATTGTCTATAATGTTTAAAATAATATGAATTATTATCAATTATTCATAGTAGTTGTACTGAAACTAACAAATAATATATTTTGCACTCTTAATTTAGTATGTGGATTTAGAACTAAGCTAAATATCCTAACCTGACCAAACTTCTTGAAATATTATTGGGATAAGGCCGAAAACGTTCTTAATGCGGGGATATCTAGCTGTTGATTCAACATTTTTTAGCTATTATAGGTTTTATTTTTCTTGGGTATTGATTTATGACTCTATATATTTCTTCTCTGTTTGTTTTATAGAATTGGCTTTATTAATTTAAAAGTTCCTTTTTACTTCTGATCTATGTAGTTTGTTTACTTTTTTCTCATACTTTATTTCTTATAAAAATATTATTTGGTAATGTTTTACCAAAACAACATTAAATGATCAATGTGTCAAATGTACCATAAGTGATAGAGCCGGTTTAATTCAATTTATGACACGATGTATTTATTACGAAAAGATATTGGTAATTTACATATGGTTTTTACGAACATGAAAACTGGAGCTGTTTCCCTCTTGATACAAAAACGTTTCGCATTCCCAATATTTACACTACTAACATTCGTAATTGTGAAGAAGAAAAAAAAATGAGGCGCAATTTGGAAACCAAAAATGATTTTAATTCGTGACGCAAAAAAGCCTGAATCATTATCTTACTTGAATATGAAAAACAAATCTTAGAGGTGAATAGGCCACTTTTACTTTTATGTAAGCTACTAGTTGCGTGTTTTATCTTTATTCAGGCTCAACTGAATGAAGATTTGATACTTAATTGATCGTTAGGGTTAAGAACATGATTTGTGCGATACAGAAGTGAGTAGTGATCATGATACATTGTTGTCAACTGAATAATATAGACTAAAATGGGCAGACTTGTTTAGCTAAGAAATTTTTAAATGCAAATAAGACGAAATTACATTGTCGTGTGATAAATGCTGAAAGTTTTTCAGGGTACGTTAAATTCGAAATTTACATTTACAATAAGTTAAGTTTTGATAAGTTCTCCACCTGGAAATCCCTAGTCTTTTTAAACGCTATTAAAACTGTAACAAATGGATGAATTTTTGACACGCAATTCCTCGTACATTTAATGTGCTATAAACTGTAAAGCCAGAAGTGGAACTGAGTGAAAAGTCTGACAAAGCACTGATAGACTGGAGAGGTTGATCATCCCCTTCCCTAATACATGCAATTAATCTGTGATCACGACTAAGCTTAACAAGACATATAATTACGAAAAAGCTATTATGCTAAGAACATCTTTGTGATAGCTCAAATGACAGCTCATTGACGGTACAAGGATTTTGATTAATCTAATTAGAAGAAAATTACACATTGCTGCTTCAGAAATGCTAATATTTTCCTGTTCAAAAACTTACTTTACAAACCATAATGAAGAGATAACAGAATAGAGAGAAAGAAGCAAAATAAATTAATAGTTGGTGTTGAATATAGGTATGTATTAAATAATTAATTGAACAGTTCCCCTTAAAAGAAATTATTTCTTACTCTTCATTATGTTTGTTTGTTTGTTTGCTTTCTGATACTCACGCTAAGCTGAATTAGGGCTATCTGCGCTAGCCCTCCCCCCTCCCCTTAATTTTGGACTGACAGACTATAGGGAAGGCGACTAGTCAACAGCACCCAACATATATTCCTAGACTATGCTAATCGAATAGTGAGATGTACTGTCACTCTTAGTGAAAGTGAACCAGGGTCAGGTACGCTAAGTACAAACCCTCGTCCACGTCATTCCAGTTATAAAATAGTTAACATTATTTGAGTAAAATTATATCGAAACTTGTCTTGCAAAAGGAGAATAAAACTCAACTCTAATGATCCAACTTTGTCATTAAATTGCATTACAAAGGCACCCCGGTAGCTAAACGGAGAGCTTGAGAAATTATAACTCTAAAATTCGGGGCTCAATCCTCGCAGTTGGCGCAGCACAGATATCTCACTGTGTAGCTTTGTGCTTAAACACAGAAAAATAAAACATTGTAAAATAATTATGTACAGAATAAACAATAAAACTATTATTTTCAGCCACAGGATATTGAACAACAAAACTGTAAAGAAAGTATAAGTTACATGTACGCACGTGCTATTAGTTTTATGACCATTTCCCAGATTATGGACTATAAACGATGGTTAAATACAAATAATCTTTACTCACATTAAACAAAGCATTAACAGAGTATGTTTTTTTTTTGTCATTTCATATCACGGACGATTATTTTGTTTTACTGTTTGCATACTAAAAACGTAAAGTTTCTTTCGAAGGTCAAAAGTTTGCATAAAAATCCATTATTCTGCTATTACCTTGAGCCACATTATTAACCACTCTTCATACTGGTGATGTTCGTTTTCAGACAGCTTTTAGTCCAATTCTACATGATTTGTTTGTTTGTAATCAAGCACAAGCTACATTATCTGTTCCCTGCCCACCACGGGTATCGAAATCCGGATTATTGCGTTGTAAGTCCGCAGATATACCGCTGTGCCACTGGGGGCATTCTACATGAGTTCCTGATAAAGTGGGTGGTCGTTGACTTTAAGAAATTCTCACGTACATTCTAATGTTACAGTGGAGTGACCGAAGAAGTATGTCCTCATGTTGAAGAGGTTCACAATTTAGGATGTTCCACAAGAAATGTTGAAGTAAAACGTAGAGTATTTGCGATGAACTTATCATTCTAATGAAAAACAACACATTTGATAATGAACATCATATTGAATTAAAATTTAAAAAATTAGCTAAGTCTGCAAATAATAAAGAATGAAGTACGATGCTTCTAGCTAGATGTTCTTATAAAAAAAATATAAACAATTATATTGCCTTCTTATTCACGCTCAGACAGGTTGAAATATTCAATAAGCTGACTGATGACAACCAATATTTCTTATGGGCACCGCAATATTTCATAATGTTGAGAAAAGATGAGGACTAGGAGAGGCCTGGTCGTTAGCACGGCGGACTATTAATTTGAAGATCTACGGCTCGTGTCCTGTTACAACAAAATTGTGCTCCGAACTGTGGGCATATTATAAGAGAGATGGTCACGTTCTACTACTCGAGTAGAATAGCCAAAAAGTGGGTGTTTGGTGCTGTTGAACAGTTGTTTTTCCATTACTGTATTTGTTCAATTAGTGACAACTAGAACAGATAGCCCTTGTGTAGCTTTGTGCAAATATAAGAAACATACAAACAAATATTCCTGGACAAAGAAAGAGTTCCTTAGGTGGTGATTAAGTTTAATGAACGATGATAAGACATTCTTGTGTTTTTTATATAAAATTTGCATATTTAAGAAGAAAGGGAGAGCTGTGCTGTCATGGTAGTATTTTACAACCAGAGTTGTTTATATAACAGGTACCATAACAGCACAGCTTTATATTTTACAACCAGAGTTGTTTATATAACAGCTACTATGACAGCACAGCTTTATATTTTACAACCAGGGTTGTTCATATAACAGGTACCATAACAGCACAGCTCTATCTTTTACAACTAGAGTTGTTTATATAACAGGTACCATAACAGCACAGCTTTATATTTTACAACCAGAGTTGTTTATATAACAGGTACCATAACAGCACAGCTTTATATTTTACAACCAGAGTTGTTCATATAACAGGTACCATAACAGCACAGCTCTATATTTTACAACCAGAGTTGTTTATATAACAAGAGCTATGACAGTACAGCTTTATATTTTTCAACCAGAGTTGTTTAAATATAAGGTGCCATGACAGCACAGCTCTATATTTTACCACCAGAGTTGTTTAGATAACAGGTGCCAAGACAGCATAGCTCTATGTTTTACAGCCAGAGTTGTTTATATAACAGGTACTATAACAGCATAGCTCTATATTTTACAACTAGAGTTGTTTATATAACCATGACAACACAGCTCTATATTTTTCAACCATAGTTTTTTAAATATAAGGTGCCATGGCAACACAGCTCTATATTTTACAACCAGAGTTGTTTAGATAACAGGTGCCAAGAGAGCATAATTCTATATTTTACAACCAGAGTTGTTTAGATAATAGGTGCCAAGAGAGCATAGTTCTATATTTTACAACCAGAGTTGTTTAGATAACAGGTGCCAAGAGAGCATAGTTCTATATTTTACAGCGAGAGTTGTTTATATAACAGGTGTCACGACAACACAGCTCTATCTTTTTCAACCATAGTTTTTTAAATATAAGGTGCCATGGCAACACAGCTCTATATTCTTCAACCAGAGTTGTTTAGATAACAGCTGCCAAGACAGCATAGCTTTATATTTTACAGCCAGAGTTGTTTATATAACAGGAGCTATGACAGCACAGTTCTATATTTTACAACCAGTGTTGATAATATAACAGGTGCCATGACAGCATAGCTCTATATTTTACAACCGGAGTTGTGTATATAACAGGTGCCATGACAGTAAAGGTCTAGATTTTACAAACAGAGTTGTTTATATATTTTTTTATATAAAACCTCGATATCAGCAGATCACGTCAATATGCTTATGTGACTCATTTAAGTATAAAATAATCTATCTATCTGTATTTATATAAAGAATGAAGAATGAAAAAAAACCCATAAAGTTTTGGTCTATAAAACCTTTCCCAGAGCACATTTTTTTACCATTTTACAGTTTAACAACACCACACTTTTGTTAATGTGATTAAGTGAAGAAACCATTAACGACAGTTCATGTGCTGCCAAGACCTGATAGTGTAAAAGCTATAGGTTCATAGGCGAAGACTGAAGTGAAACTAAAGGACAGCCTAATGGAAGTAAATGGCTTTAAATCGAATTAAGATAATCCACGTAAGTAACAGGCTTTTCATTACGCAAAGATTGTGACTACGATAAAAAAAAAGTAGAATCTAAAGTCAAGTTTTATGTCCTTCTTTTTAATGACAACTTGATGACAAGGAAGATATAGTTAGAGTGAAGTCGGTTTATTGGGGACGCGTTAATGGAAAACGAATTTTTTTTCTTAGTTGTGCACGACAGGATATCCAAAACAGGTTTAATAGCAGTTTTCATATGCTGACGTCAACATAAGATTGTTGTAAAGCAAGAATACAAATATTGGCCAATACTTGGTACTACACTAGTAAACAATGATAGCAATACGATCAACCCAATACTGTTCTATATTATATTATAAACACACCATAACTGTAAGTATACCGTACCAGTAGATCACTACAGTTCCCCGAACTATAACACTAAACATCTGTAAAAGTATCAATTTATCACTGTCTTTCTATATTATAACAACAAACATCGTAAATAATACCCGAATATCACTGTATTTCTAAACTATAACAGTAATCACTAGTGCTAGTACCAGCAGATCACTGTCTTTCTACATTATGTTATGGAGAGTTGACAATAATACTTTAGTTTACTTCTAAAGCTTGATAATATTACAAGCAGGTCTTTGACTTTCTTTAGTATATAACAAAAAATATTGGCAACAGTACCATGTGGTCTCTGTATTACTTTCTCCCACTGGCGCAGCGGTATGTCTGCAGATTTACAACACCAGAAACCGGGTTTCGATACCCGTGATGGGCAGAGTAAATATAGCCTATTGTGCAGCTTTGTGCTTAACTATAAACAAACAAACTCGGTATTACTTTACAACTAAATATTAGTAACAATTTTAGCAGGGCAGTGTCTTACCTTTCTATAACATAAAACACTGGTAATAATACCAGCAGGTTACTATCTTGCTTTACCATAACATGCAACATTCGTAACAATAATAATACATCACTGTCGCTTTCTGTTCCATACTACTATTGTAGACCCCAGTAACAATGTAAGTATTCTTATATTATAACAATAAACACAGATAATGATAGCAGCAAGTTATTTTTTATCTATTATATATTAATAAAAAGTGGTGACAATACCAGGATGATATTTTTCTAAAACTGTAAAGTCTGATAGTAATTACAAGCTTTTTCACTATGTTAGTAATTATAGGGTTTCAAGAAGTAATAATACCAAGAAATCCAAAATGAAAAGTGTAGAATATATTTATCGATTTTTTATTACAATATCAATCCAAGACGTTCGAGTTGTTTACAAGAAAGTATAGTTGTAAAGACAAAACGATAGAGTAAGTATACGAGGTAAGAAATTAAAACTCTCGCTATAATAATTCAAATCACCCAACATTGAATTTAAATCCAAATAAACAATTATTTGTCTCAAATCTTGATATAATCTTACAAGATATTTATAAAAAAATAAATATTATTGCTTTCACTTCTAAGATTCCTAATCAAATGGTTACAGAACCATAAAAGTTTATCTTGATCTCATATTGAAGAGAAAAACGATAACAGTTTGTCCTTACATTAATTTGAGTTTTATTCTGTCACTATTAAAAGACGTTGTGTTTGAACTCCGTTGATAAATAATTAGTTTTTTTCTTATAGATGTCATAAATTATATGTTTTATCAAAAAAAAAAGTACAGGCTTAGATTTGAAACTCGAACATATCACACAAACCTCTTGTTACGCCGCCTTTATTTTCTATACCAATAAATAACCAACATACACCGATCGTAAGGAAGGACGCCCTTAGAAGATTCCTCAACGCCCTAATCCATCACCATTTCATCTGACAACAGTCATTCCTCCGGCTAAATATGCAGTTGTCATTGAGATTGTGTCATTGAAATGTTCGTTGAGTGTTTATTACCTTATCATTGCAACATTTGAAATAACAATGTAGTAAGGATCAGAAGGAAAAAAACAGCTTTGCCAATGGAGACCAAATATTACTGTGGTACCTACGGTAGTAAATTCAGAGATTCAAACAAAAATGTCGTCAGTTGGGCCGGTTTCCGTAGTAAACGCGTTGTCTCTCTGCAGAGTGAAAGGTTTTTAAGTTGTTGCCGACTTTTCTGTCTTTATTATACACCGACTTGAACAAAAGAACTTAACATAAATGCTGACAAATGACACAGACTTTGTACATTTTTTATGTTCCGTTATTTTCATTTGATAAATGATGGAAATTTCTGATTTTAATGAAAGACTAATGGTCCAAGTAACAAAACGATGCCTTAACTCAGAGGTTCTTAAATCTACAAAGACTTTATTTTCTCTAGTTCCTTTTATGCTTTAACTCTTGTGAAGTGTAGTATGACTGTAATTACTTTACTGAAAACATGGCAAGCCTTCCCTGTGCATTCAAATACCTATCGCTAAATTGTACTTATATCAAAAGTAATCATTCTCAATGGTACTGTGCCTAAATCAACCCGCAACAAAGGGCTGTAAAATGTTGAACTAGTAGACTCCCTATAGCGTTTTATCTATCTTTTTTAGAACTAACAAAAAATAAAGAAAGCTTTGTACCAAGATCTTCTGAAGATCCAAATTTTTAAAAAGAGGCATCTAAATATCTAGCTTTGAAGCAAAGGCATTTAAATATCTTCTTTGTAGCAAATACTTTCTGAATATCCAAATCTGTAGCAAAGACTTCGGAAGATTCAACTCTGTAGCAAAGACTTCCGAATATCCAATTTTGTAGCAAAGATTTCTAAAGAATCGACTTTGTAGCAAAAACTTTTGAAGATAATACTCTGCAACAAAAGCATCTAAATATTCAACGATTGCTTCAATTTGACGTATTACTTTTTACTGCGCACAACTTTTAAAAGTATATTTAAACAGTTTTTTAATATTTTGTTACATTGGAACAATTAGCATAATTTGTGGGTCAGGTACGGAACTGTGGATCCGAATTTGCATGGTTCGTATCTCATCACCAAAAAAAACGCGCTCTTCGCTGCGGAACCATGGATACGCTCTAAGAGTGTTAGATTCCTATATTCGGTCAGATTAGAGTTTGAGGTGGCTGCATTCCCTCTAGTGATGGCGGCTATGCACAGTTAATCTTGTGTAGCATTGCGCTAAAGTTATAAAAAACTAATTGATTAATTAAATCTTATTTTATTTCTCTATGGATTACTGACCTCTTTCATTATTTGTTCTCGTAAAATAACTTATTTCTTCAGATCTCGTGTTGTAGGAATTAATTTATAATATTCTTTATGTTTTACTAACATTTTTGACATAAAACTCTAATCTATTCTTCAAACGTATTGTACGTTCCGTTACGTACTCTACTAAAAATATATAGTGTAAATATTTCCTTACAGGAGCGTATAGAAAGTAATCTTTGCCCAATAGTTTGAAGCAAACTGGGAACATCTAAGATCATTACACGAAACTTTAATTGCACTGAATATAAATTAACAATAATATAGTACTTAATTTTCAATAATATGATTAGTATTTTGCATTAGAGAAAGAAAAATACAAAATTTTAAAAAAATGTATGAAGTTTTTACGTAAAGGAATTAACAGAAAATAAAGGAAAGCTAAAAAGAAAGGAAATATACCCTCAAGGAAGTAGATGGGTTTAAAACATTAAGGTAGCCCGTTAGGCCTGTTTCATTAGTAGATTGGGGTTGTAGAAATAGAGGTTTCACTACTCCTTGGCTAGAGCTGGCTGATTATTTGTCAGTATCAATCTCAGTTCTAGGATATGTTAAGTGGTATGAAAACCATCTGTAATTCTTATCTACGTTATAGCGGAAAAACCAAATCACACACAGCTATCTCTACGTGTCGAACTAATAAAATCAGGAGGTAGCAGAATACAAAATTCTTCAAAAGACAGGATTTTTTGCAAAACTATTTTGTGCTAATCATTTAAAACAACAACAACAATAATTAGGAATAGATAGTGCCGCGAAAATTATGTAGAACATATTTAATGAACGTTTCGGAATGTTGTAATTCCGTATTCAGCATTTTTCTTACAGGATTAAAAACACAAGAAATCAGTGTACTAAAAACGATTACTTTGGAAATGTTATAATATTTAATAAGGATATGCATGATTAATAATAATAAGTTAACTAGAACAAATTTAGCTTCACAGAAGTTCAACAGTTATTCAATTCGGGATTTCTGTTTAACTAAGAGACTCTTTTATATGTTATTCCATATCGTGTTGTTTGAAAGTCAGATAAGGAAACTGGATTATTAGTGAATTGGCTGAGTATGTGAATAGTATGTAAATAGACGGAGATGATAATAATGTTTCTTTCACTTCATTGATTTTTGTATTTTAATTCTGTAAGAAATGCTGGAATATTAATGAGAACAATCCGGAACTTTCATTAAATATGCTTATGCTTTTAATAATTTCTGTTGCAGTTTTTTTTTCCTTTATTAGATTAAAATTCCGACCTTGTGAACTGCTTAGAAACTAAACTTATACAGAGGATAATCAACTTAAGCAGAGAACAAAAGCTTTGATATTGCTATTAAAAACTAATAAAGACTCACAATTGTAAAGATAACTGATTTTAGAGTGTATTTACAATATAATGACTCACACCTGAAAACGTATTTTATACAATATGATAAAACACTAAACCAACAATCGAAGAGAAAAAAACAATACAATAGATTAACGATGATTCTACATTCTGAGTATAAAAGATTAAAAACGACCCAACCTTGAAGAGAAAGCGAATTATCAGCATATAAAATAATTATAATACCCTAAACTTAAAAAGTAAACACATTGTACAGCATATCAAATAATGATAATACCTTAAACCTAAAAAGTAAACATATTGTACAGCATATAAAATAATGATAATACCTTAAACCTAAAAAGTAAACATATTGTACAGCATATAAAATAATGATAATACCTTAAACCTAAAAACAAAACAAATTGTACAGCATATAAGAGATTAACAACGATACAAACCAGAAGAAAAATACGTTATACAGCGTTTATTGGACTAGCAATATCAGTTAAGTGCAAGAATAAGTACTAAAATGAAAAAAAAAAAAGACTAGTAGAAGAATCTGAAATTTTTGTGATAAATGACTAAAGATATTGGTTTTCTTTCCTGAAAACGATTTCAAGTATTTATTGTTTTTAAAAAGTCTATGTAACTTATGTTTCACAACAGAGGGCGCCATCACAGGCAAGATATTTAAAAATCGTAGCCAAGTTTATAGACAGTTGGACATGCTTCTTTTGAGATGTGAAACAGAGATTGTGCTATAAAACCAATGTTACAAATCTTAAAACATAACCTTAAATACTGTTGAAGTATTGTCTTTAATAGATATTATTTACCCATAGATTAGGCCTAGGTAAACATAATAGAATACAACTCGTTATGAGGGCGTTTACGTTTTACGCTAGAGTTTGAGCAAAGATTTAGATTTCAGTTATACACCTTAAAATGAACAGCGAAGGATGCCTGCTTTTAAAGTTGCTTTGTAGATATTTCAGCCTTATTTAATATAATTTGTATCTGTATATAGATTTGCATGGATCCTATGTCACACGCGTTAACAATGCTTGGTCAAAGAGCAGATCACATACTATGCTTTACCTGTAAGTAAGTATAATTCGATTAAATAAAACACCAGATTTCTTTTATCGCTACATACTAATCCCTGCTGAGGTAACATTTTACGCCCCGTTTTTACAGAAAAGAACTTTCTAATATAGAAAAAGTCATGCTGTTGAACGTTCGTAAACTGGTCCAAGGTGTAAGTTCTGTTCTTGAATGACGTAAAGAGCCAACATGGGCAATTTACAAAGTGTGATAACAACTAATTGCTAACCACCCGCGTTTTTATTAATACTGACGGAATATTTAGAGCAACTGTCCCATTTAACCCCGTCCGGTTTGTTTATTTTGTAGTTTATGGAAACGTACTTGTTTATGTAGTTATACAGTGACCCAGGTTGTGAAACCTTAGAAGGACATATAAATAGATAGATATGTAAGACAGTATTTGAACCGTCTCCCTTATACTCCAAGAGTAAATACCAAGAGTAAATGAATAGCTTTCAGGATATATGTTTTACGTAATTTTTACTCTATGGTAGCATTACTTTCTGAACACACCACAAGATAAGCATAAATAAATGACTAAGTTTTTAACGCCCCAAAACAACGATTTTTTAACTTATATGTAACGCGTTGGGTTAATTTGTTTCACATAACAGTTTCGAAGATTCACTAAAAACCCTATTTTTTAATACTTATTACTATGTACGATTCCTCTTTTCATTGGAACGTCACCTACGAAAAATATACGCAATACATTAATTCACCTATGTAATCTGATGCTTACTCATTTAAACAAATTCAATTGGATAAATTGATATCATGCGCTTCCACATATATGACAGAAAAGTTAAAACTGAACATTCTGCCTGTCCGTCTCACCGTTAAGGCAACTATCAAATAGCCAAGATGTTTTATAGTATGTAATTTTTAATCTGTATATGCATTTTCTTGTTGTGGAATGTTTACAAGGAGTATTTAATCAAATCCCTAAAAACGCTCCCAGTGGAACAGCGGTATGTCTGCGGACTTACAACGCCAAAATCCGGGTTTCGATACCGTAGTGAGTAGAGCACAGATAGCCCATTGTGTAGCCTTGTGCTTAATTACAAACAAACAAACCCATAGAAACAGAAATGATTAAATCGACTTACAATGATTACCTGTTAAGTTTCTCTTTTTTTTCTTCTTTTTTCAAGGTGTCTGCTAAACCTTGTAAGTCATTTCCAAAACATTTCAAAATAACGATACAAATAATCCACGGCAAATAAAGAAAAATAATGGAATTCGCCACAAGTAAGAATTTACTGGAAAGTATTAATCTTTCTTCTAGGACTGTTTCAAATCTATCCAAGTGTGAAGATCGACAACTAAAACAGGTAAGACCACACGCAAATACATATAACTTAAAAAAAACGAAACTTGAACCAAATACAAAAAAAGTGGTTAAACCTAGCATGAAAATAACTAAAAAAAAAGGAAAATCCTAATAGATAATCAACTGTAAGAAATGAAGTTATGTAAGTTCTTTATCAAAATAAACCAAAAAATCAGTTATTGAGAATTTTGAAAGAACAACTAGCAAATGTTTGAACTACAGAAACCAATGTGTATGTAGACGAGCCGAGTATGGCCCAATAGTTAGTGTGACAGACAACGAATCTTGGGAACTATGCTTCGCGATCCTTTACCGTAAAACTAAAATTGGAATCCGCACTTCGGGGACGTGGGTGAGATATAAGGATAATGGTCAAACCTCACTATTTGGTCAGACAAGAGTAGACCTAAGAGCTGGCGTCGGTTGCCGTTGACTAGTTGTCTTCCCTCTAGTCTGGTTTATCAGTTCAAAATTAGAGACGGCTAGAGCAGAAAGCCCTTGAGTAGCTCTGCGTGAATACCTGAAAACAAACGGTATGTAGGTAGTAACTGAATCAATTACTGGTTAACATTTGTAACTAAACAACCCCATAATTATTTCAGTCGGCTGAAAAAGATTCCAAACCATCACACTGACATCGGAACTTGAGCACGTGGTATCATATGTGGAAAGTAGCTACTTGTACGTCTAATGGTCTGCGAAACGTACACAAATGACTTCATTAGTGGTTGCTAATTCTACCTACATTTACATTTACGAACGAAGTGAAACTATTGTCCTGCAAGCAAGAGAAAAAGAAGACAGTGTTGGAGAGGGGGCGTATGAATGGTCAGTGAAGTGAATCTAATTAACTCTCCAGTATCCTTTCACATGTAAAATACGATACAAGAAATGGACTAACTGGGATTAATTATCTTCCCATAGGGTGGTCCAACTTTCCAGGCTGAGTCTCTTTGATTAGATTAAGTTGTCAAACGGAAGTTAAAGTGACAGTAATCGAAATAAATCAGAAGCGCTCCTTTCTTTTAAAAGGCGTCTTTTGGTGAATGTCTTTTTTCTTCTTGTCATAAGTAGTTTTCTAGTTAGCAATGTTCACCCCTTTTCCTTGCACTAAACATACCGTAGCCGAAACATGGATCCTTTAGGCAGAATTCGAAATAGCTGTGTAAAGAGTCTCCTGTTTGTGAAAACGTCGTCGATCTTCTGTACTAACTTATGCTACTATATAATCAATGTTACTAGCCTGTAAAGAGCTTTTATATGAAGCTATATTTTTAGGCTAATAGATTTTTTTATGAAACTTATTTCCACAGTTTGTAGAAGAATATTAAACCTGTCTTCTAAATAAATGTACACATCGCTTCTCTACCTTTTAAAACATTAACTTTTGAAAGTGACCACCCCATTCTTCAGTGACTCGGTAGTAAGCTCGAGGGTTTATAACCATAAAAATGCCAGGTTTTCTCCTTGTACCCCACTGTGCAGCTTTACACTTGACACAGGCCCGGCATGGCCAAGTGGTTAGGGCACTCGACTCGCAATCTGTGGGTCGTGGGTTCGAATCCCCGTCACACCAAACATGCTCGCCCTTTCATCCGTGGGGGCGTTATAATTGCGGTCAATCCCACTATTCATTAGTAAAAGAGTAGCCCAAGAGTTGGCGGTGGGTGGTGATGACGAGCTGCCTTCCCTCTACTCTTACACTGCTAAATTAGGGACAGCTAGCACAGATAACCCTCGAGTAGCTTTGCGCGAAATCCGTAACAAACAAACAAACACTTGAGACAAAAACGTTCAAATTGACCACATTAAAATCTTCAAACATATTTTGATTTCATGGCCTTGTATTTGCTAATAGTTGTAAGTGATTGGAAAGGGTTGATTTATAAATGTTTTCAAAGATAGAAAAACCAAAGTCCTAAATAATCATATGTACAAAGTTGTGAAATAAGAACTCGGACCCTTTTCCATACTAACTCATCGGTAAGGTTGAAGGCTTATAACACCAGAAATCTGGATTTGATTCCCATAGCGGTTAGAGCGTACATAGCCAATTGTATAGCATTACGCTTGAACATAATCAAATAAATAGATGGGGAAAAATTAAAAACATACCTAATACTTGTTTAATAATGCTTGGAGACGGTTTGAATGGGTATTGAAGAAAAACTTTAAGTTTAATATAACAGCAAATGTACAACGTTTCGACAAGGTTTTGTCATCATACTGGTTTGATATATTAAGGTATAGATAGGACGAACGAAACCGTTAATAAACTTTTAGCTTACATTAGGTTACCTCAGGCAATGTTTATATTTATATCATTATTAAAAACCTACTTTATTATGTCTCACTAATGGTGAAATATCCGTATAATATTTAAATATTTTGAGAAAATATAGTTCTTAGCATTTGCGATAGGTGTCGCTGGTTACCTTTGTTTAGACTTGGGTACAGGAATGAGACGTAGAAAATAATACATATTGTTTTATGATTCACAATCTAAGCTATGAACTCTTCCGAACAAAGGACTAGGTTGTTAACGGAACTTTATTCAATGTCATTTTATGCTAATTTTTTTTTCTTTTTTGTGATATGTTAATCCAACACACTTTACATTCCGGTAGCATGCTTCTGGTTATTCCTCTTTAGGAATAAACACACATCATTCAAAATTCTCTTTGAATTTATTTATTATTGCTTCTTTAACAAAATATTTTATGTTTACTTACTAGTTCACCATGAAGTTGATTAAAGTTTTCAACTATTTTTATTTTAGAAAAACTGAAGAAGTATATATATCTCTATTTAATACTAACCTTAAATTAACGACGTCTAAATCCAGTTCGTCTTAAAACAAGTTCGAATATTTGTGACTGGTTTAATGGAAGAAGGTTATTTATAACCCTCGTTCCGCAAGTAAAATAAATTACCGTTTCTCTTGGGTTGTTGATTTATTTGTTAGCGGCCACGGATGTGATGGGCTCCCCAGTGGCTGAGCGGTAAGTCTGAAGGCTTATAACGCTAGAAACCGAGTTTTGATATTCATTGTGGGCCCAGCACAGACAGCCCATTGTATAGCTTTGAGCCTAACAACAAATAAACAAACCGATGTGATGGCTTCTGCTCCCACCCATGCATTATGGGACTGACATGTTAACTTACAGCTCCGTAAGGCTTAAAATAGCAGACGTTTCTTCTCGTAACCCACAAAACGTTTAGTAAACATCGTAGCAGTCCATCTCCCTATCTAACTGTTTGTTTGTCTGTCTACTGAAATCATATTCTTAATTAACAACTTAATCAAACAGATATAAGTCGCCTAAACTGTTGATGGTCTTTTCTTCACCCGCAAGCTCTTAATGTTGAATTAAAAGATATAAAAGTTCCTACGATGCTGCTGACATTCACTCATAATTCTTTTGTGGGCTCCACATCAAATTAATGAAAACGGTGGCGGTCAGGTTTGATATTATTGTAGTTGTGTAAAAAGTGAAAATGCAAAACATATAATGATAAGTAAAGTGTATATTGCAACAAACTTTAGAGACAAACAAACAAAAAAGATATATCATAGAAAACTCTAGAGATAAAGAGATAAATAACTTTCCTATAGAAACAAACTTTAAACCTGAATACACGAAGAATTTTCTACAACATAAACAGTTAATAAAGTTGTATAGAAAATTTGTTTGTTTTTTGAATTTCGCGCAAAGCTACACGAGGGTTATCTGCGCTAGCCGTCCCTAATTTAGCAGTGTAAGATTAGAGGGAAAGCAGCCAGTCATCACCACCAACCGCCAACTATTGGGCTACTCTGTTATCAACGAATAGTGGGATTGACCGTCACATTATAACGCCCCCACGGCTGAAAGGGCGAGTATATTTGGTGGGACGGATATTCGAGCCCGCGACCCGCAGACTGCGAGTCGAGCGCTCTAACCACCTGGCAATGCCGGGCCTGCATAGAAAGAAATATTTAAAAGAGAAAAACAGATCAAGTTTTATATTAAGGAACCTTGAGACAGGTACAGAAATAAAATTTGTATAGTAGCAAATTTTAGATATACGTAGTTAATATTTCATAGGAAGAACTGTTTGAAATACACAGATAAATAACATTGTATATAAATCAAGAAACAAGAAAATCACAACATAAATTTATATAGAAATAAACACCAGAAAACAAGCAGCTAAAAGATGTTTATGTATAAACCAACTTTAAAAACAAACACATAAAGAAAGTAAATACAAGAAAAAATAAAAGTTACATGGAAGCAAACAGCTCAAACGAGACTTATAGAAAAAAATACAGACTGTGAAAACAAGCCACTCGAATGTTATCTGTTAGCCGTCTATAATTTTGTAGTGATAAACTAGATGAAAGGCAGATACTCAACAGCACCCATCACCAACTCGTTGACTATTCTAATCCAATATTGGGATTTGACAGTCGCTCTTATAACACACTTATGGTCCCAAAGTGCGGAGCGCAACTTATTTCTGAGAGATAACGAGACGTGAATCATGGAACCCCTGATCAATAGTCCGACACGCCAACCACTGGATCGCGCTTGACCCACAAACAAACAAAAAGAAGAAATGTATAAAAAAACTAAAGAAAGTTGTATAAGTAACAATTTTAAGAGACAAACAACAGAAGAAGGTTGCATAAGTAACAATTTTAAGAGACAAACAACAGAAGAAGGTTGTATAAGTAACAATTTTAAGAGACAAACAACAGAAGAAAGTTGTATAAGTAACAATTTTAAGAGACAAACAACAGAAGAAGGTTGCATAAGTAACAATTTAAAGAGACAAACAACAGAAGAAGGTTGTATAAGTAACAAGTTTAAGAGAAAAACAACAGAAAAAGGTTGTATAAGTAACAATTTTAAGAGACAAACAACAGAAGAAGGTTGTATAAGTAACAATTTTAAGAGACAAACAACAGAAGAAAGTTGTATAAGTAACAATTTTAAAAGACAAACAACAAAAGAAGGTTGTATAAGTAACAATTTTAAGAGACAAACAACAAAAGAAGGTTGTATAAGTAACAAGTTTAAGAGACAAAGAAATATAAAATCGTTGCATACAGAGATTGAATACTTAATAATAAGTACATTTTGAAGTCTAAACACGTCGTAACAGTCCATGTTGCCATGTCTGGTCATTCTACGACCGTGAAAATTGAAAATAACCATAAACATAGCTCCCGTTGTAAAGACTCCGTCTTAAAGCTGTTATGTTCAAAACACGGGACACAGATTACGTGTACACAAGATAATTTCACGACGTATCTCGTCAACTGTCACATACCTCAAGTAACTGAAGGATGAATCAGGTATTCATAGTATTTCATACGAACACCAGTCAAGTCGCCGGAAGAAATGCCTATGAATTTCGGTGCGATCAAAATGTTGAAACGGGCGTTGGGAAAATATCGTAGTCGTACATTGTTTTAGGAAAAGCTAGAGGGAAGAAGGGTAGAGATCCTTATTGATTATGTTGCATATTGTTTCCTGGGGTACATGGACAGATTTTGCCACTGAACTTTCTGTTCGTGAATTCTGATCTGTTACAAGCCGTCGAATTTGCTTACTACATCTGGAGTATGACTCTTTTACAGGTCTCTTTCTAAATGGTCCTCGTATCCCAAATTAATACATAATCATTTGTTCTTCGTTGTTATTATGATAATGGATATAGCAGACTTGGAAAATGTAGATCTATCGCCAACCTGATCTGAGCATATCCTTATACCCTGAGTGTATGAATATTTTGCTTTGAAAAGGGTTGTTACACACACCCTTCCCAAAAGCGACCAATGTGTTCGTGACATTGTGGTTTGCAGACATACCATGTTCTCCTGCTATCTATAATGATATGATTCTTAGTTTTTAATTATTGATTATCTAGTTTGTGCTCTAACATGGTAGCAAAACGTAGTCAGGGTGTCCAATATTATCTTGTCCTAGTCACTTCAGCCCTTTGTTTTTTTTTATAGATAATATACTCTTCCTGCAAGAATATTTATGTACTGGATTTTAAGCCTGGATTAAAACTAATTAAAACTGGAGTATACTTTGATGGCTAAACTATGATGCTACTTGAAACTGATAAGTGGCCAAGCTCTCAGGAAACAAATGTCACTATGTGACGCTGTCCACTGGACACGGAAAGCAAGATGATGTTAGAAATCGAAATATACAACCTAGTTTCAGTTCCACTTGGCTGTCAACTTGACTAGCTTGGCAGAGATTCATCTTGAGAGGTGGAAAGTTGGTGAGCTAGGAAAGCTGGTAAACTATTCACTAATCTAGTAGACGCGATCGTCCACTTCTCTATGCAGGTGTGCACAGTGGTTTTTTTATGTTGGGTCTAAATAAACATTGTTTTCACTGTCATTTAAATGTGACCAGTCTATATACTTCTCACGCAACTTAAAACTCAGTTACGTTATTAACAACAGAACACTCCTCTTAGCCCTTGATCGAATTTTCTGTTTTTTGCGAGTTTGCTTGACTGATATTTGTTGGGAAATCAGTTTTAGCTGAAAAGACAACAGCATCACACTACGTAAAAAACGTTGAACAATGTCAGTAAGTAGTTCTGACACATTACGTTCCACCATAATTTTATATCAATTGTGGTTATCAGGTAACTTGCTGATTTGGATATTCAAGATTGTTTAAATATAACATACCCAATCCACTGTATGAATAAATGTTTAAGCCAAACAGGTAAACACAACTGTATAGAAATGAGGTTTCGAGAAAACAGCTAAAATATTGTGTCCAAAAAAAATTTTGAAAACATCGGTGGAACAAATAAAGTTGTATAGAAACAAAGTCTACAGACTAATAAAAATAAAGTTTTGTAGAAATAAGCTATAAAGACAAACACATAGACAATGTAAAATTGAAGAAAAATTTCGGGTAAACATATAAAGAAAAGCGCATGAAAACAAATTTTAGAGAAGAGTTTTAAAAGAAGTTTTATAGAAACAAATCTAATTGATGGGTTAATATGCAAAGTAAAATACAATTTAAAAAAAGTAATTACTACTAATCATTAGACGAAACATTTCGATTACCAGGGTGTTATGTATTATAATTATCTATTATGATAATTATAATTATTATTATTTATATACAAAAATTTTACAAACTTACAAGCAATATAACGTCTTCTTTCTAGTCTGGAACTTCCTTGATATGTTTTCGAGGGTTCACGATGAGCGAGTTATTTACGAGTTGATGTAGGTACAATTCTTTTCACGGTGAGCGAGCTAGCTTTGTTGTTGTTGTTTGTTATTAAGCACAAAACTACTCAAAGTGCTATCTGTGCTATGCCCAACACGGGTATCGAAAGCTGGTTTCTAGCAGTATAAGTCCCCAGACATACCGCTGTGCCGCTGAGGGGCAGCTAGCTTTGTCCTTCGGTATTCACCAGCCACACACGCCGAGTTTTCCACAGTTGAAGTTAAGTAATGTTTCCGTAAAAGTATTAATGTCCGATGTGAATCCACTGAAGTTAAATGATTTGTAATGTTCGTACTTTGTAAATGCTCCTGATCAAATATCTGAAGTTTTTCGATTGATAAGCTTTATAATAATTATAGTTATAGCTTCTGAAGTTTATAGCACACTGACTATAGCAAACTAATAATATATATATATATATATA
>NW_013665816.1:313950-346051 GCF_000517525.1 Limulus polyphemus | reverse complement strand
GAGAATAGGCGGGAGTTTCGCAATACATATTTAACAGTATATGCTATGTATGTTTCTAAACAAACGTCGATATTAAAATAAATATATCCGTCACACAGGGTTATTCAAATGATCTTGTAAGTTTTGAATGTTGGCTGCTAGTGCGTAAAGTTTTTAGTACTTTTAGTCTGCTTCTAACAGGTTGGACAGGTACTCTATTCCCCGGGTTAAGTATCTGCCGCCAACAACAAAAACAGCTAATAGAGCGAGTGGCGGGAGTTTGTCATCTCATTTATGATAGGCGATGTGACTGTAATGTACTTCACTCAATGTTTAATGTTTCTTAATAATAATTGAAAGGCACAAGCTACACAATGGGCTATTTCAATAGCGCTGAAACAAACACTAAATCTTAGAGTTGGAAGTTCGGGCACTTACCGCTAACCCACCAAGCGACATTTAATGTTTTAATGCTAAGCGACCAATAGACTTTTAGAGCTTTTTTGCCATATATGGGTAATTTACGAAACTGGTAGCTTCTTATAAAAGTATGTAAAAGACGGAAAACTCATTGTTTTTTTTTCGGTATCGTTATTGTTGCAATAATTTTATTGCACGTTTCCCATATGCTAATACTCCCATAGCCTTTAAATCACAACAAAGCCGGAAAGACCTACTGGATGTAGAGAAGTCATACAGAATAAATACAGGAACCTTTATGGTATTTCTCACACTCTTCTAATGAGTAACTTTTATTAGATGATAGTGGTTTTAAGAAACGAGCCGTCGGGCATACATGCTGCTGCTGTTACTGCTGTCAGGAGAATAACATTACTAATAAATTTTCACTAGTAATAGCTAACAACAATAGTAATGGGTGAATTATTTATTGTAAGTTTAAACAGTTGAACTGACACAATTATATATATTATTTATATTGAATAGTGGATTTTTCTCAACCTACTAGTGTATAAGTTTCTCTTTTTTGGATCCGGGAGAGATGAGGTATGGACTTCCCGGAAGCAGCCATTAACAGCCCAACCTTCAAGCTCAACAGAATGAACCTGTTAGACAGCGGAAGTCATTCATTTAAAGTTAATCTCAGTTCTCATACTGAATTTCAATCAGTTCTGCGTTGGAAGATTTATTAAAGAACAGTTGTGCCGTACGTTTTTGAGAAGATTGGAAATGAAATTCATGAATAATGGTTAATAGTTAATAAATGTTTAATATTGTCGACCGTTTTTACCTTTGACAAGTTTTTATGCTTTCATTTATAGTTTCATATAATATTAATTAGTTGGCAAGGTTAAACCACAGGCATTTGGTCAACGTCACAAAAGACCTTCCATCTTTACGTCATACGTTTACATCTGCTTTTATTCTCTGGCCCAAAATGATTATTTAAAAATGGTGTTCTTATGTTAGCAATAAATTAGGCATACAAACGCTATGTATGTACTATATTTTTGTTGAAATTTAAATATAAATTCGAGAAAGCATTCTTTGTTGTTGTTGTTTTTTGGCGCAAAGCTACACAACGATAGGGATTCTTTAGTTGAAGTCGGTGCTTTGGTTATTTGTATATTTCAGAAATAATCAGGCTGAACTCTCTATAACAACAACAACAACAACAAAAAAAAAAACTCATGTCAACGGAGGTTAATCTATTTTTAGCAATTCCGAAATTTATATGAAATTCTTTCTAAACAAAATAATGTCACGTAAATAGTTTTATGTCAACAAAACCAGACTTGATTTAAACATTTATTTTCAAAGGTTACTTCTAACAAATTAAGTTGTTTTTTTCAAAATCACCGAAAAGCCAGTACTTAACCCCTATGCGGTTGCATTGTACATAACTTAGCTTTCTTTACGTTCTTATCATGGTAGTTATAACACATTTTAATAGAGGCCAACATAACCTGTTGTTACCTACAGGGAGAGAGAGAGGGAGAAAAATAAAGAATATTTTATAGTTAATTTTCCTTAAATGAAAAATAGAGAGAAAATTAGTAAAAACCCTGTGTTATCTTGAAACTTGTTTTACTAGACTGTTTATAAGCAAAATGTGTTAATTTGAATGTTCTTCGCGGCACTTCCCGCTCAGTTATCTGTGTCTATTCAGTTTTCGAACAGGTGCATGACAAACCAGTCCAGCTACAGCGGCTTCGATGGACGACCAATAGTGAAACGTTTCACATTGGAACCAGCAAAAATAGAATCAATCTGCAGATACGCATGTAATAAATAATAATATTATTACTTTTTTAACAATCGACGTTAGGCGTAGTTTCTAGCCTAATAACTGTAGGTCGTGAGAAAGATGTCCGATGTCGTCTGTCTTGTCTGTTCACAATGCCTGCGCACAAAGCGCGAAACAACTAAGTGGTAATCGGTTTTGTATATTCCAACTAAGAAAATGTGTTTAAGCGTTTAGATACTCCTCATCTTTCTTCAGGAAACTTCGTAGCTTCGTTACATTTCTAACGCATTGTCAGAATTGCGATCTGTACACAACAATACATATCCTCCAAATACACCGACAAAACTATTTATATACAAATCACACACACACATATACATTGTACATTTACTCTGTACCTATACATTCACACATAACATATGCAAACAAACATAAAATATTAAATAAATGAAAGCATAACCCTGTTTCTAGCGTTATGAGCTCTTATGAAAAAAAAAGCAATGGTTTACTTTAAATAGATGGGGCATCAGTCCGGCAACCTCAGAGCAATTCTTTTCTTCTTGAAAACTATTTCTTTCAAGCGTAAAAAAAACAAAAACAATGTGTTACCTGCACTGTGCCTATAGCAAGGATTGAACCTCAAATTTTAGCATTATAAGCCTTCAAGCTACCTCTGAGCCACCGGGAAGCCTTTGACATTGCCCAAATTTTAAGAAGCAGATCAGTTTTATAAGATGGTTAAAAAATAATTAATATACGGATAGAGACATAAAGTTTTTCTTTAGTTACACGTAAGATCTATTTCTTTTTGCGTAGGAAATAATACTTAAGTACCGACTTTTGAAACGTGCCACTTTTTGTGATAACGCTGCAGCGTGAAACTACCAATGTGGTTCATTCCTCTGTTATTGGTCATATTTTGTGTGAAGTGTAAAGAACAGACTTACTATGACTTAAAGGACGTCAAATGCACACATATATAGAAATTATAAAATAGCATTGAATGTCCTGTAAGATGAAAGGTTGAGGAAGAAAAACTAAGTATATTTATCTGCAACCGACTAACTGACTGGGATCACAAGAGATGACAAAGATTCAGCATGTACAGTGATATAAGAGCTTTGCCCTATCACACAATGACACACTAGAACTTCATTTTCTCGTAGAAGGATTGAAATCTAGATCGTTGTATGACAGAACAGAGATCTTAGTTCATTGCATGATAAGACGATATCTAAGGATTTTGCCCTATAACAAAATTATCTAAATATTTTGTCTTATCACGAAGTGGTCTAACCACTTTTCCCTGTCAAATGAGAATTTAAACATTTTGTCTAAGCACTTAACCCTGCAGATAATTGGTTAAACAGTTGTTTGTTTTATCATGTAATGATCAAAATACTTCGCTTGGTGACACAATAGATACAGTATTTAGCCTTAACACATAATTATATGAGAACTTTGCCCTGCAGTTTAATGATATAAAATCTCTACCTTGTCACACATAGATCTCACCATTTAGCCCTGCCAAACAATGAGTTGGGCACTTAGTATGACACATAATGATCTAAGCATTTATTATGTAACATAATGGTCTATGTATTTAACATGCCAAATAATGTATCATGCTATATGTATACTCTAGTAAGTAATTCTTACTTACACAATGTACATTCTTCTGATATTTCGTGAAATTTAATATAAATAATTTATATTTTGTTTTTAAATAATTTTTCACTTTCCACTTTGTTACTGATTTTCACGATCTGCAACAGTCGCCAGTTTTAATCACCTCACCGTGATATTTTTAACTAGCTAAATTTTGCAGTAGATGACTTTATACCATACCTTCAGTTTACATGGCACTTGTAGTTATTAAAGCGTTTTAATGATTGGTCAAAGACCAGTTACGTAGGTGATGACACGGTTCGCTGCTCCAATACACAGCAACCAAAAATTAGCAGTCTAGCTTTCGTCATAGAAGAAAGTAAAAAAAAAATATGGTGTTCTATCTGTCCTTGAATGGTGAAAAATTGGCATCTCTGTAAGCTGTAAGCTGAGTAGTAAAACACAAAGAAAACATTAAGGGTATATATTTTTCAACATATAATTCTGACTGATATGTAAAATGTTTTGGAAATTTCTCTTTTCTTAAGTAAAAGTGTTAAATATCTCTCTACAGAAGACGGAAAAAAATGTTCATTTGGATGTTGCATTAACAGGAATGCCAGATATTCAACAATATATCAGATATTCCAGTTTAGGAAATGTAGCACAAAAACAAAAGAAGGATTTCAAATGTATTTCAAGTATTCTTCGCCGTCTAAGCTAATTAGGGAATGATTTGTAAATGTGAAGTAATCTCCACTTTTAAAAACTTTTGAATCTAGCCAGATACGTTACGGAAATAAATTATTATAATGTAAAGACTCTTTCATACTTTGGAAATTCCATTTCAATCCAGACTACAAGCTTAATCAAGAGTTAAGACATTAAAATGTCATTCGTAAGGGTAATTGCAGAAAGAATAAGGTTAATATGATTAATTTATGGTCAAAAACTATAAATTTGAAGGAGAGATAAAATTCGATCAGCAAGATTAATTTTGTAATCAGAAATTTTAATTCTAAGGGCGAATGCAATGCAGACGGAATAAAGTTAACATGATTAAAATAACAAATCAGAGTTATCGCTGAAAAGAAGAGTGTTACTGATAGAGTTAAATCAGACTGATGTCCAAAAGTTGTAATTCTTAAGGAAAGGGTTAGATACAGATAGTTTAACATGATTAATACGGTTTAAAGCCATAACTTTGAAGAAGAGAGAGTACCGGATATAGAGCGGTTGACACACTGTTATATACTCTCCTTTACTTTCACTCTTACTTTCTTAGAATCAGCATGACTGCAGTCTGTGTAAAAACGTGATTAAGTTCCCGGTTAAAAGTTAAAGCCGAAGGGAGTATTAAATATAGAACTAGATTGGTTAAGTTCACTGTTAAATATTATAGCTTTGAAGAGCAAAGTTATGTAGAATTTTGTTAGCTTGATTAAATTCACGGTAACAGGTGTTACACAGAGTTAGGTTGTGCTGATTAAGTTCAAGGTTAGAAGTTTTAGTTCTGTAGGAAAGAGTTGTCTTGTTTAAAAACAAGGTTATAAGTTGTAGCTCTGGGAGGGAGCTTTAGATGGAGTTAGGTTGTCCTGATTAAGTTCGAGATTAAAAGTCGTAGTTCTAATGGAAATAGTTAGATTGAGTTAGGTTGTCCTGATTAAGTTCAAGGTTAGAAGTTGTAGTTCTAAAGAAAGAGTTAAATGGAGTTAGGTTGTCCTGATTAAATTCAAGGTTATAAGTTGTAGCTCTGAAGGGAGCTTTGCATGGAGTTAGGTTGTGCTAATTAAGTTCAAGGTTAGAAGTTGTAGTTCTGTAGGAAAGAGTTGTCTTGTTTAAATTCAAGGTTATAAGTTGTAGCTCTGAGAAGGAGCTTTAGATGGAGTTAGGTTGTCTTGATTAAGTTTGATATTAGAAGTTGTAGTTATGAAGGAAAGAGTTGTGTTCATTACATTCAATGTAAGAAGATGTAGCTCTAAAGGCAAGAGTTAGATGGAGTTAGGTTGTCCTGATTAAGTTCGAGATTAGAAGCTGTAGTTATGGAGGAAAGAGCTGTCCTGATTCAGTTCAAAGTTAGAAGTTGTAGGTCTGAAGAGGAGCTTTAGATGGAGTTAGGTTGTCCTGATTAAGTTCGAGATTTGAACTTGTAGTTCTAAAGGAATAAGTTAGGTGGAGTTAAATTGTCGTGATTATGTTCAATGTTAGAAGTTGTAGTTATGAAGGACAGAGATAGATGTAGTTAGGTTGTCCTGATTAAATTCAAGGTTAGAAGTTGTAGTTAAGAAGGACAGAGATAGATGTAGTTAGGTTGTCCTGATTAAGTTCAGGGTTAGAAGTTGTAACTCTGAAGGGGAACTTTAGATGGAGTTCAGTTGTCCTGGTTATTTTTAAAGCTAGAAGCTGTAGTTCTGTAGAAAACAGTTGTCTTATTTAAATTCAAGGTTATAAGTTGTAGCTCTGAGAGGGGCGCTTTAGATGGAGTTAGGTTGTCCTGATTAAGTTCGCTATTAAAAGTTATAGTTATGAAGGAAAGATATAGATTGAGTTAGGTTGTCATGATTATGTTCCAAGTTAGAAGTTGTAGTTCTGTAGGAAACAGTTGTCTTATTTAAGTTCAAGTTTATAAGTTGTAGCTCTGAGAGGGCGCTTTAGATGGAGTTAGGTTGTCCTGATTAAGTTCGAGATTAAAAATTGTAGTTGTGAAGGAAAGGGTTGTCTTGATTAAATTGAAGGTTAGAAGCTGCAGCTCTAAAGGAAAGAGTTACATAAAGTTAGGTTGTCCTGATTAAGTTCAAAGTTAGAAGTTCTAATTATGAAGGATAGAGTTAGATGGAGTTTAGTTGTGTTGAATAAGTTCGAGATTAGAAATTGTAGTTATGAAGGAAAGAGTTGTCTTGATTAAAATAAAGGTTAGAAGCTGTAGTTCTAGAGGAAAGAGTTAAATAAAGTTAGGTTGTCCTGATTAAGTTCAAAGTTAGAAGTTCTAATTATGAAGGATAGAGTTAGATGGAGTTAAGTTGTCCTGAATAAGTTCGAGATAAGAAATTGTAGTTATGAAGGAAAGAACTATCCTGATTAAGTTCAAGGTTAGAAGTTGTAGTTCTGTAGGAAGGAGTTGTCTTGTTTAAATTCAAGGTTAGGAGTTGTAGCTCTGAGAGGGAGCTTTAGATGGAATTAGATTGTCCTGTTTAAGTTCGAGATTAGAAGTTGTAGTTATGAATGAAAGAGTTGTCTTGATTAAATAAAGGTTAGAAGCTGTAGCTCTAAAGGAAAGAGTTAGATGGAGCTAGTTTGTCCTGATTAAATTCAAGGTTAGAAGGTGTAACTATGAAGGAAACAGTTAGATGGAGTTAAGTTGTCCTGATTAAGTTCGAGATTACAATTTGTAGTTATGAAGGAAAGAGTTGTCTTGTTTAAATTCAAGGTTAGAAGTTGTAGCTCTGAAGAGGAGCTTTAGATGGAGTTAGGTTGTCCTGATTATGTTGGAGATTAGAATTTGTTGTTCTAAAGGAAAGAGTTAGATGGGGTTAGGTTGTCCTGATTAAGTTCGAGATTAGAATTTAATCAGGACAACCTAACTCCAGCTAACTCTTTCCTTTAAAAATACAACTTTTAACCTTCAATTTAATTAGGATAAAATAACTCAATCTAACTCTTTCCTGCATAACTACAACTTCTTACCTTTGAATTTAATCAGGACAACTGTTTCTTTCATTACAACAAATGAAGGAAAGTTATGAAGGAAAGAGATGTCTTAATTAAATTCAAGATTATAAGTTGTAGTTCTGAAGGAAAGAGTTAGATGTAGTTAGGTTGTCATGATTAAGTTCGAGATTAGAAGTTTTACTTATGAAGGAAAGTTGTCCTGATTAATTTCAAAGTTAGAAGTTGTAAATCTGAAGTAGAATGCTAGGTAATATGGCTTACCTAATTAAATTCACGGTCAAAAGTATAGTTCTGAAAGAAAGATGTTATATGAAGATAGTTTAGCACGATTAAATTCTCGCTTCACAGGTGTAAACAGCTTTTTAGGAGATATTAGATAAACCTTGTTTAGGTTTCTGAAGTTTCACGGTTACATGTTTCAGCTCTACTTCATTGAAAATTCTACAAAGCTCTAATTTTATGGAATCCTGATTGGATGGTTAACAAAGACCACCAAACAAGCAAATCAGTTACGAGCTGAGAACGGTTTCAAACATCAGATACAGAATTTTTGATTAAGTGTTCGTGTTTTCAGGTGTGATCAGACCTTGTGTTCCTGTAAAGTATACAGACAGATAGACTTACAGGTAGACAGACTAGTAAGTTTTTACCAGTCTCACTTTTGGTTACACAAGGATAAATAGTTAGACACTTTTTTTGTGATTTCACATGTTCCATATGTCTCAGGTGAGCTTGATGATTTTGAAACATTTCACATAAAGTGGTCTCACTCCGTTACACGTCAGTGGTCCGTCCAAACCTCCCAAGAGCTAGAGGAAGAATCTCATAAAAACGTAAGACTATTAAACATCAAATGGAAGGATTGTTACAAGCCATTGGCTAACCACATGGGATTTCCCGTGACGACTGAGGGTAATCGACCACTTCATAAGATTTATTTTACTTGTATCTAACGTCCTTGTCAAGGTTATTCAATAATTTTGAGTTTTTGGAATGTTGTACATGGGATTTGGTTTCCGGAGTCGTGACGATCTTTTTTATTTTTAGAATGGTACTTTTAAGTAGTCATAGTTTCCTTTACGTACTTAGATGGGTATTTTAATTTATTTCCTCATATGGAGTGTTTTTGTTTAAGTATAGTCTTCTATGATTGATGTTAAATGCTAGGCTTAAACTACACAGTGAAATTGCAAGTTAGTGAGAAAAACATGAAATCCTTTCCGTAAAAATACAAGGATTGTTATTATAATGAAAACCCATAAACTGACATTTAATGTCCATTCGGGTATTTATGTGAACCAATTGGTAATGATTAAAGAATAATTTCATTCGGAAAGTAATAGTTAACTACTCTATGCTGTTTATAATAATGACTTAAAGGATGTTCACAGCTGATACACTTATACGTAACCTAAATGGCAGGATTGTATTCAAACATGGCTTACTCCCAGCCTTAACCGGTACTGTTTTCTCAAGAAGTGGTCAACCTTCAGTTCTCACTTACTATAAGTGCCTGATATTAATATTCTGTAACCTTACTTGTAAGTTGTATTGCTTATAAGTCCTTTTTTTCCGAAACAAAAGAAAACGATATACATGACCATCATTAAAAAATAAAGCGTGGCATAGCCTGATGATTAGAACATTGGACTCGCAATCTGTGAGTCGCAGGTTCGAATCTTGGCGTCTGACATGCTCTCGCTCTTTCAACCATGAAAGCGTTATAATGTGACGGTCAATCCCACTATTTGTTGACTACTGCCTTTCTTCTAGCCTACCATTTCAAAATTAGGGACAACTAGCCTAGATAGTTCTCAAGTAGCTTTGCGCGAAATTCAACAAACAAACAAACAAAAACAACAACATACATCTGGCATAATCGTCGAACGTATCATTTTTTACAGTTATATAAAAGAATACTTTAAACAACAATAATTTGAACTATAAGTCTAATAAATATCGAAATAATCCCAGGCTATTCTCTCATGAGGTGCAACAAACCGATCAAAGTATATAAAAATGGTAAAGGGGAAAAATCTTAGAAGAATGAGAATACTTTACGGTGAAATGTGTTAAAAACAGCTACAAATTAGAACATTCTCGATGATATGTTTGATAAAGCTCTAATCAAATAATGTATTCTTTAAGAAAAGCGTGGCTAATAGACTAGAGATGATGAGCATGTCATATTGAAATGATTTCAGAGTCTCACTATGTCCGTTCATACTCTATCTGACGGCCGTTCATCTCGACAATAGGCCTGCAACTTAGCATCCATTGCAAACGGCTCCGTCATGACCAAAGCGTTCATCCGCTTCTTATTTTTCCCGTAGCCTGTCAGGTGTGCGAGGACGACAGTTTCCTAGCAATATCTTCAGTCGTTCGACCGCAAAATAATAATAATAAAATACATAGTTGTTGCAGCTAACGACTTGAGCGGTATGTCTTTGTATGAAATAACATAAATTACCGTTTCATTCTCCAGCTGCTGAAGATATGCAACGGTTGAACGGGAGGTATGACTGAAAACCTTATCTTCGTGAAATCATACCCTGCTGGCCTCGTTTCTAGAGAGAGAACTTTCTGGATTATGTTGTTTACTGTTACCCGTACCACGTGGACAGCTTTCACTATTGAACTTTGTGTTCGTGGATTCTTACCTGTTACATGACGTACATTTAATCGTTGTACAAACTATACATAGAACAAGAAATAACTAGGCATACCTACTAGAAATTCATAACGTTAGATAATGCACATGTATAATTGTTTTACAAACTACATACCTAACAATGGGTAATACATATTTATAACCGTTTTACAAACTACCTAACTTTAGGCAATGCATGTATAATAGTTTCACAGGTTACCTAATGTGAAGTAAATGATGTATAACCGTTTCACAAACTACGTAAAATTAGGTAACGCACATCTGCAACCGTTTTATAAGCTAAACTAGGTATTGGAAACGAATAAATAGTGCACAAACTTCACAACTCTCAGAGATATATGAAAAGTCTTTGTAGAAATGGATAACGTTCTTTGTTTCTTAAGAATGATAATTGGAAGAATTACATAACAGTTTTGCCAGGTAGTTAGGGCCCTCGACTCGTAATCTGAGGGTCGCGGGTTCGAATCCCCGTCCCACCAAACATGCTTGCCCTTTCAGCCGTGGGGTCGTTATTATGTGACGGTCAATCCCACTATTTGTTGGTAAGAGTTGGCGGTGGGTGGTGATGACTAGCTGCCTTCCCTCTAGTCTTACACTGCTAAATTAGGGACGGCTAGCGCAGATAGCACTCGTGTAGCTTTGCACGAAATTCAAAACAAACAAACATAACAGTGGATAATAAAACAAATGTAACTTTTGTACAAGCTACATACTCCTAGTGATAAATAAGTATAACATTTGTAGAAACTAAATAACAGTCGGGGTATATACATATAACTGTTGTAAATAACATATAATATTCGGTAATACATATGTATAATCGATGTACTAACTACATAACATTCACAATGATATAAATCACTTTACAAATAACACAACACTTTCTGATAAATACGTGATAGAAACTACGACAAAAAAAAACTGGTTGATAAAAATATTTAAGCGTTATAAGTTAAATAGAAATAACAGTCGGTGGTGAATGCATGCAACTATTATACAAAATACACATAACACTTGGTGACACGCGCATATAAACATTGGTCAAGTTCCATAACACTGGTGACGAAAACATTTAACAGTTTTACAAACTAAATAACTATCGGTGATGAACACGTATAACCGTTATACAAATTACATAATAATTATAACCGTTATACAAATTACATAATATTTATAACCGTTATACAAATTACATAATGTTTATAACCGTTATACAAATTACATAATATTTATAACCGTTATACAAATTACATAATGTTTATAACCGTTATACAAATTATATAATATTTACAACCGTTGCGTATTTTGCAGAACATGTGGTGACGCATGGTTTAAATCACCGTAAAACGGTATGGAGATTAATTAACGCGTATCACAATTCTATCCAAGCTTCCCAACTCTCATACATATATAACCACTGAAAAAGCAACATGACACGTGGTGACATACACACAACTTAACAGTGTACAAAATATGCTATAATTATAAACTGGGATGTTTAACAACGAGTTAAGGAACAATGCTAATGATTAAAAACTTGACTTAAATCATAATTGCACTTCTTACAAAATATAGTTTTTTTTAAATGTTGAATAAAACATGTATTCGTCAGAATACCTAAAAGCATTTTGACGAGTAATTTGAAACTCATTTCGATATAATTTGCCAAACTTTTTTAATTGATGCTATCCTCTTTATTAATTTGTTTTATCACAATAAAAATAAATGTTTACTTTCGTCCTATCTCCTTTGTGTTTCTTTCAGTTTTTCTAGGCATGTTTGTTATTTCTATATAGATTTTTGTAACCTGTTTTTATAATCCTGAACATGAATATTTACTCATCTGTTTTTCTTTCATTTCCTTCAGACACAATCTTTATTCATTCCACAGTTTTGTTAACATTTTGATATTACCAGAAATATAAAGCTTATCCTGGTAATCTAATTTTTTGCGTGTTTTCAATATAAGGTAGATCATCTTTTGTTTTGATTTCCTTCATCGTTGTTAGTATCTCAACCCCTAGAGACTTGATGTTTAGTTTATTGTTATTTTCCCGCTCTTAGCATGTTACTTTTTCAAGTAACAGGATTTATTGTTGCTCCAACTCAATGAAACCTGTTCAACAAGTAACTAGTTGTTGCAAATAAGATAAAAAATCGTATACTACCCCCACCACCGAAGGTGGGCGGAGGTTATGTTTCACTCTTGTGCGTGTGTGTTTGTTAGAAAGATTTCTCAAAAACTTCCGAATGGATTTGAACGAAAATTGGTATACACTTGGACTATGACCCAACTTAAAAGGATTAATTTTTGGAGAGTCTAGGTCAAAAGTAAAAAAAAAATCGCCATCTGTTAACATTGGGACCGATTTTTCCCACTATTTTTGCATTATAACTCAGTCAAAAATGTTGGGATTTTGATGAAACGTAGTAGACATAGGTAAAATATTATTCCTCATTGTCCTGCTAAAAATGGTCCGTGTCCTTTGTTATCAACGGACAAACGGACACATTTTCGTATTTGGTGAGAGCCGAATATGATCTACACTGTTTGGCGAACGTATGTGCTCTATTGAGTGTACCCTCTAGTATTCATTTTGTTTTCATCTTGTGACATGATAAAGATATGATATTTTGTTTCTCCTCACTATATTTATCAATGACTTTCTTCCTTAGAGACACTTTCTACCTTTAATCATGATGAGAAACTATCTCTTGTCTATATTTTTGTTGGTGTATTTTTATTACAATGTAAACTATCTTTATTTGTAGGAGTGTTCATTTCCGTTGGAATGTGTATTTATATAAGATAAAATTTATATTTATTTTGTGTTAAATACAATATACAAAGCCTAATATTTTGCATTAATTATTTTTTTTAAATTATGTATCTAGTAACTTAGTGTTCTTGTTTTAGATTTTACCATTCACGTATCACTAAGACAAAAACGTAATTCGGTCGCTTCAGAAGCTATTATTAGCTGTTTCCCTAATGATGCGGAATCAACCAGATATACAGTTTTATGTTTGTATAATATAAAGTGATGAACACATACATACTGAAAGTGGTAAATCAAAGAGGGTAGTAGGACTGTCAACAAATAATGACTGTAACTACAGATTAAACTCTTCACAAGATAGCCATTTATGTATAATGTACCTATCCAAGTTCTAAAGTACAATTTAAGCAAACTGAAACAGAAACCCACTGTTTAAGACATGATAATAACACGTTCTTATAATGTGTCAAAAGAAGAATTTCACATGCGAAAATTAAATCCCTTTAAGAGCTTATGAGCACATGAGGATATATACTACAAGCGTTGTTAACTATCTTGATTTTTTAGCCACTGACCTTATCTTAAGGATCATCATCTAAATTTCATGAACTCGTTGTTGTCTTGTTTTTATCACATCCAAAACAGTTTCCAAGTTATTGTATAAAACACTTTCATGAATGTTCAATTGTTTGATTAGTTATTAAGAACCCCAATCTAAAATTACTAGAGGGATTATATGTTGATGTTTTTTTCCTAGTCAGGAAGTCAGCTTATCAATTTTTACAGAGTTCTACAAGAATGATTCAGCTTCCAAAATATTGCCGATCCAGATTCGAACTAGCTACTATATCATATTCGAGACTATTGAAGATTGTATTTAAAATACATTGAATTACAGCTATTTTTGAAGTCGAACTTTTGGCTGAAACCCTTTTCTAGCTTTTCTGACTGTCAGTAATTCTGGAGGTAAATAGACAACTGATATACTTCAAAATATATACCATAGAACAGAGATATACAGTCGTAAGATTGAGCTTCCCCCTCCTAATGTGCTTTACGATCTCTAAAATTCATATTGAAAGACCTGAAGATTGATTTAGTGAAATTCTGGCCTAAGCGTTACATTTCAACAGACTAACTTAATTAACTAGTTGACAGTTGGTTCATGGAAAATAACACGTACTAGGCCGTCGTACACTAAGTGCCTCTCAACTATTCGGGAATGATATTGTCAACAGGACCAATCAATAAACTTACTCATCATAATGCCATCATAAAGAATGAACAATGCTACTGTGAAGATGAACAAACAAACTTATTAACAAGTAGAACACTGTGGTGTTCGGATCTTATGCAATCGTTGGTTATAGTAACCTATATGAATACCTATGCATAATCATTAATTTGTATTAAAAAAAAAGTTGTAAATACCTAATGCTGACTAGTTTTATCCTACGTTCAGGGAAGTCCTGAGAAATATTAGTTTTGTTTTGATAGTAGCCGAGTTTCGATCATAGGAGTTTTTCTTTATGGAAGTCTGGCTTGTTATCCAACATTGGCAAATTCTTGGCGTACTATGAATCTCCAATATCAAAAAATAGTACCCATAAAACATAACTTTAAGTAAATATAAATCTATTTAATTATTAAAAACAAACTATATAGTAGTGCTATTGACCATAAATTCTAAACTTAGCAAACTATCACAGCACTACAGACTTTAAACTTAAACCTAGCAATTTTAGCGAAGTAATATAGCGTCATAGACCTTAAAACCTTAACCTAGCAACTTATTTCGTAGCGCTACGGTCTTAAAATCTAAACTTAGCAAACTATATCGTAGCGTTACGGACCTTAAAACCAAAATCTAGAAAACTACCATAGCGCTGACAACAAACACAAAGCTAAAATAACGTGTTAAATCAAAAAACAAGTAAGCGTGACTTGTAAATAATACGTTTAATAAGCTTAAACAGAGAACTGTGTACGTTATATTGAAACGATTTTAGAGCTTCGTTACGTCGCTACAACCCGTAGCGTTACGTCCGGTTATGCTCCATCTGACGACCGTGCCTCTTGATAACAGTCTTGCAACATAGTTTCCGTTGCAAAAAAATCATCTGTAATGCTGTCACGTCCTAAGCCCACCAATCCTCCTTGTACTTTTCCCAGTTTACGTTTCAGCATTCCGATAAAATCCATAGGTTCGGCGGCTCGACAGTTATGTCTTCGTATTGAATATCCTGAATACCAGTTTCATTCTCCAAATGCTCGAAGTACATTACGGTTGAACAGGAGGTATGGCAGGAAACAATATCTTGGTGAACCCATACTCTGTTGATCTTGTTTCCAGACAGAGATTTTTCTTGATTATGGTGTGTGGGTCACGTGAACGGCTTTTACCGCAGACCTTTCCGTTGATGGATCTACACATGTTACAAAACGCTGCAATTTTTTGCTTACCACAGCTGGAGTACGACTTGCTGCAGGTCTCTATTTTTGGATGATCCTGGTGCCCTAATTTGATCCACATTTCTTTGTTTCCAATTTCATCTAAATCACGTTTTCTGACCTGAATGTAAAGTATTTACCGTCAGAAAGCGCCATCACACACCATTCTGAACCGAAAAATGGTGATTTAATACACTACTTACGAAACGCCAATGCTCAAATGTAGTTCTGTTATATTTCGTTTCAACGCGACTTTATATCGGCTGTAGCTGTCTCATGATTTGTTGATTTGCATATTCAAAATCATTTTAATATAACGCACCCAACCTTGTATTTCAGAGGTCAAGTGACTGGTGAAGTAAAAAAATTCTTAAATATTGGTGTTCTGATTGATATATTTTATATGTTTTTATGCCATTAGGCAGTAGCGTTACTGGTAAACTTGACTCGTTTTAAAAACCGCTTTTATTAATACCGATAGTAAAGATGGTAGATGCAGCTGATTTTACTGATCAGTTTCTTGTTTATAACATATTAACTTTGCAGTAGCATTTCTGGTAAACGTCGTCCATTTTACAAACAGGTCTTAACTAGTTTGTGAAACGAATTAGTTTACCAGCTATGTCACCAGCATCAAAAAGAAAAGATAAAGTGCGTAAAACGAACTATGTTTTCCAGCTATAACACCAGTCAAAGAAAACCGCGTTAATTGACATTGTCACCAATATGAAGAAAATCACGAATATATCCGTTTACCACTAGATGATAAGTTTAGTAAACTGGTAAGCGTTCTTCATTTTGCATACTTGTTTGCTGATAAGTGTGGTTTGTTTTACACTGAGGTAACACCTGTTTACACCGATTGTAAATTACTTTAACGTATGGAATGAAACCATGATTATTATTATTCAAAAATACACCATTCCCGCAAACAAACACTATATATATACATAGGTGTGTGTATGTATGGATGTATCTACTAGCTGACGTACCAGTTCAAGGCACGGGAAAGACGTACGTCACATCCTCACTAATATCATCCCCTGGTGATACCTAAATGTACGTGTTATGTTTGGTGAAAATAGGTCCAGCGGCTCGCCAGTTATAAGCGGGCACATTCAACTTTTGTCAAGTAACAACTTAGATATATGTTATCCACATAAATCATTATCACACGATATAGAATACAGGTGTTATACAACCGTGCCCAACGCTTTGATGGATTTATTTGCCATTCACCAGTTCCTATGTTGTTCTGCAATTTAAATAGAAAGGGGGAGAACTTTTCAATCTTTTTGTTGTATTTTTAGCTTTTAATAAGTCTGGTGTAAAGGATGGAACTATTGATTACTAATTTTAATAAACAATTCGAAAGTGGTATATCTGTGATCATAATTTCTACGCAATTCATTATCGAATTTTGAAAATGTGCGCATAGTTTATAGGTTATAAGAATACTACCAAATTTTTCATTTTCTGAGTTTATATAAAACAGAACATTGGCCACAAAAAATACCTGCATGGGCTATGTTAACCCCTCTTCCACAAAATAGTTGAGCTGTGTCACTCCTTCCTCTCATTTACAAAGGTAAGACATGATCTGCACTTTAATACTGTGACATGCTTTCCACAAGATAACTGGGGTATATTACCCATCTTCCACAGATCTACTGGGTTTTATAGCCCCCCCCCCAGCATTAGCTAGGTTACCTCCTCATTGACACATCACCTTGGCTATGTTGCCCGTTCCCTTCTTCACAAATAACTAGGCTATGTTAACTCCTTCCTCACGCATCACCTGGGCTTTATTGTTGTTTGGTAAAGTGAGTATCATTCTGTTTGATTGGAGGACTAACTTGAAAATTCCGCTAAAGAAAGAGTTCTGAAAGTTGCTGAAATGCCTTTAGTTATTACTGTCCCCCCCACACACACTTATTAAAATCCACAAACATATAAGCACAAGGTACAACTATAGCCCATACAAGTTTACTTGTATTTATATTTACAAGTTTGTTGTATATTTTCAGTCCTTTGTAAATAGAAATTTATTTTTAACAAATATAAAACATCGCAATTCATTATTAAAGGCATGTCATTTTTCAAATATCAATGTTTATTTGTTTCCTAAATGTTTGTTTAACATTTTCTATAATATTTTGTACAAAGTGCAATATTTATTTACAACTTGTATTTACACTGTTGGTACGTAAATCCATTAACAAACACCGTACAAATTTGATATTTCAAAATATTGTAATTTAAATTGAGACACACAATGAACCAACCTTTGCTTTCAGTTTGAACGCAATACGTTACAAGAGATAAACCTTGTGTAACATAATTAATAACAGTGCTTACGGAAAACAAGTTTGTAAGTCTGATCTTCAGTGACATAGCGGTATGTCTGCGGACTTACAACGCTAGAAACCGGGTTTCGATACTAGTGGTGGACAGAGCACAGATAGCCCATAGTGTGCTTAATTACCAAAAAAAACAAAGTGATATATGGTACTTTAGGAAGAACTTAACATGATTAACTATATTAAAACGTGCGTGGCCTCGGGTAGCCAACTGCAGTCAGTGTTAATAACAAATCGATACAAAATGTTTAGAAAAATATGACTAGGATATTGATAACTTGCACATATCTGGTATCTGGATTTATCTTAGAACGGATATCCTATTTTCAAACAGACACTGCCAGATTTTATATCTTGAAACATACCAACAAAAAGCCCACAGTTTTATATAAGTGTAACCAAAGCATCAAACGTGGAAGGTCAAGGAATTTACCAGCGGAAATGGTATTGGAATGGTAACACTATATATACATACCCACTACATCAGGTTAACAGTCGTAATTTTTAGGAAACTTTGTATACCTTTTCAATGAATTTAAGCATAGTTGTGTAAGAAAACAACTTTCATTAAAACAAATTTTAAGAAATTAGAATTAGGTTTCACAGTAATATGAAATTTAAAGAGATTGATTAAACCTGTCACAATAAACTTAGTTTTCAAAATAAGATTTTATATTAGTATCTTCGGAATTTAATGTCATTATTATTTCGAGAAATACTATTACTGTGATTAAAGTATACGAATTAATTACCACAATTCATCGTTTTTGTAGAAAGTTTGTAAAATTAGTTAGAAAAGAAGATTCTAATCCCTCTCCAGAAGTTCACATAATGCCGTAATATAACTCTGAGCCATCTGCAGTGTTTCGTACTTAGACAGTTTCCGATCCTCACCAATCGAAGGCACTACATTCCGAAGACGGTCGAAGGCTTCGTTGAGGCTGTGCATCCGTCGCCTCTCTCGAGCGTTGGCCGCCAAGCGTCTCCTCTTTATTACTGTCGGGGTGGTGGTGGATGTTTCTAAACGTTGCCGTCTAGATTTACGATTTTGCCATGCGTCTTTCTCACTTGTAGACGAGTCTATTCTGAATTTCTCAGGAGAGTCGACCTGGAACGTTTCACAAGAGCGACTGAAGCTGAGAGAAGCAAGCGGGCTGTCTTCCGATGCACCTTTCCACGTGTGACGGTCAGAATCTGGCTCGTGGTCCTGAAGCAAAGCTTGGTACGGTAGTGTCGACGTGGAAGACAGCTCTAACAGTTGGTGTTCAGACTGAGAGACGTGGTCACTAGATGAGTTGTACACTACGGGAAGATCATTATCATAAGATATACTTGGCAGGGACGAATTGCAAGAGAAGGAGTTCGCCAAGACTGCTAGTAGGTCAGTGTCCATTGTTACTCTATCCTGTAGAAGGCCACAAAAGATGTATTTTAACGCACTCCAATAGAAAAGTACTTGTAGAAGGCGTAAACTGTAGGTAGCTAAACCTAAGTGACTCCCGCCGGCTTTGCCTACCTTTATATAGCTGTTTACTAGACATTCTGTCGGCACCTGGCTGGGCGGAGGCCAATCCACGCACGTGGCCTCAAGCGTTTCCACTGTAGTAACGGAGTAGTAAAATCCCGCGTGTATTGTTTAGTTATGGGTAATATGACAGATAAACTGCAGTCACACGAGTAAATGACGTTACATAAAATTCCACATATGAAGAGGAACTTCTAATCTCTTTGAACATTCAGAAGGGTGACTTTTAGTTTATTTGTTTGTTTGAAGTTAAGTACAAAGGGCTATCTGTGCTCTGCCCACCATGGGTATCGAAACCCAGTTTCTAGCGTTGTAAGTCCGCAGACTTACCGCTGTGCCATTGGGGGGGGGGGCAAGTTTTTGATAATTTGCCAAAGTGTTTGTTTGTTTTTATTATAATAAAGCCGCAACGTGCTATTTGCTGTAACCACTGAGGGAATCGAATCCTTGATTTTAGCGTTGTAAATCCGAAGACTTACTGCTGTCCCACCGGGGGACGACTTTTGGTATCACACATTTCACAGCAAGGCGATACGGCGCTACTTAACGCTAAACATTCATAATATCTCTGCATTTGGTATCTCACATTTCACAGCAAGGCGATACGGCGCAACTTAACGCTAAACATTCATAATATCTCTGCATTTGGTATCTCACATTTCACAGCAAGGCGATACGGCGCTACTTAACGCTAAATATTCATAATATCTCTGCATAATTATATTTGAAGATGCCTTGGTGTTGGGAACAAATCACTATTAATTAATCATATATTCTAACTTTGTTGTACCACAACACAACATCAACAACTTTCGAATAAGGTACGAAAACAGCATGTTACGTATTACAATTTATCCCGGACGAGTTTCCAAATTATTACGTAACGTATTATAATTTCGAATAGCCTAAAACTGAGTTAAATGATAATTTAGATTTAGAAATTAAATAAATGTCGATATGTATTTTATTTATGACACTTGCCAACAAGATTGACAGTTTCTTAATACAAACATATTTTGATATACAAACAATAACACACTTTACAATAACAGCTATTACAAATAATGATCTATGTAAAAACGTTCTACAAACTTACAAACAATATTTAGTTCTCTATCTGGTTTGGAACTTCCTGGATATCTTATCGAGGGTTCACGATGAGCGAATTAATTTTGAGGGAGCTAGCTAGCTCTGTGCTCTTCGTTCTTCGCCAGTTCACACACCGAGTTATTCACCACTGAAGTTATATAATGTTTTCATAAAAATACTAATGTCCGATTTGAATCCGCTGAAGTTAAATGGTTTGTAATATTCGAAATATATAAACGTTCCTGGTTAAATATCTGGAGTTCCCGATTATTAAACGTTATAACAATCACAGTTATAGCTTCCGAGGTTTATAGCACACCAACTATAGCAAACCAATAATATATACTGTCTTTTGGCGCGTCGCTTTGGTTATACTTATAAGCATGAGGAGAGTTTCTCGGAAGTTCAGCTTACGCAACAATATAAACGATACACCAATGTTTACGTACACACATATATTGTTGATTCTTACACTCGAGAATTTTTTACAATTTTAATGAATAGGAGGGAATTTCGCAAAACAGATTTAACATCATAAGGTATGTACATTTCTAAATATAGATTTAACTTAAACAAACATCGATATTAAAATAGATATAGGATAGTAAACCCATCACAAGGGTTACCTATCTAAAAAAGCAAACTAATTAAAAATCGTTATTTTAAAAAGGGGAATTCTGTACAAAAAAGTACAGAAACAAATTGAATCAAAATGCAAAGATTATATTTTCAAGCCTAGAACTAGGAACTTTAAAAAAATAGGCTGGGAATAGTGTATACATTGTTTTATCATGTTACAAATTTCTATTTTGACTCCACTAAAATTGATAAGTACTGTAGATTAATCAGGAGACCATGAAATAAAATTACTTAAACTCATGGGCGCCGAAATAATTGGAAAAGTGTGTGTGTGGTTTAGTGAGGGGGAGGGGCAACCACGTGAGGCTCGGATGTAACAGACATAGTACTAGTTTAGACACTATTTATATCATTAGTTTTCATAAACAACAACTGTTAAGGTATGAACTAGGTTAAGTAAGTGAATTGTAATTATTATCAATTTTAGTTAAGTCACTTATAGATTAGATTTTAGGATAAGGATTGATAAAACAATATTATTTATATATATTTTATTTTATTTTTAACACCGATTATTTTTATTTATTTATTATTATTAATATAATTTGATAAGTCATAGTTCTGTTGGTTGCTTCTAGATCTAATATGAAAGCTATGGATCTGTTGTCAATTGAAATTTTAATATATAAATCAAAGTTGTGTTTTTTACCGGAAAAGCCAATATAAGAAAAATGCTTCGTTTTTAGATATAGCTGTAATAGGCATATCATAGATTTGTTGGTTAGTTATAGCTAGAATACGAAAGGCATAGTTCTGATGGCCACATCAAGGTTTAATATGTCAGTCACTTCTGTAAGTTTTTCTTTTTATAATTTCACTAAACAAAACTCGCTTCTACTTGTTATTAATTGTTCTGATATGAAATATAGCAGAGTTTTGGTGACCTGTAACTATAATATGTAAGGTATATTTACGCTATTCACTTGTAACTCTAATATGATAAATACAGTTATGTTGCTATTTATAATGTATACACACACACACATATATATAAGGGGATATTTGTTTGGTTGTTTTAGTACCAATTAAAAAGGTATCATTTGTGTCGTTTGTATCAGAACTACATTTTCACTTTGTTTGACGTTTTATGTAGTGCGATACCATTGAAAGTTGATCACTTTTAGTAAGGGTATATAATAGCCCTTATCGGATCATAAAGACGTATTCAAATAAGGAACTTAGAGCATCCAAGACGAAGATATTCCTTGTACTTAACGCTATTAGAAAACAAATGAATATGGGTCAACTAGAGAGCCAAGAACCATCGGTATAAAAAGATTTGCAACAAGTGACACCCCAGCTATGGTAAGTAAAGTGCGGCGTTTTGTAACAGGTGAGAATGCACGAACACAAAGGACATGGCGAAAGCCGTTCACGTGTCCCAGATAACAATATACAACATAATCAAAAAGGATCTCCGTCTAGAAAGGAGAACAACAGGGTATGGGTTCACCAGGAATAAGGCTTCCATTTATACCTCACGTTTAATCGTCGCATACCTCTAACAGCTGAAGAATGAAACCGGTATTCGTGCTATTCTATACGAAGGCAAACTGGTAAAGACAGTCGACACAGCGCTTAGGAACTTCTGTGCGATTGGACTGCTGACAAGGACAATGGGTAACCGTATTTCTCGATCACTAATTGGATTATGGAAGTTATGCAGAAAGGAGTTGTGTGCTTTGAACAGGGTAGCCTTATTACAGAGCCTTTTGCAATGTAAATTACGCAGCAGAGCTATTGTCAAGATACACGATAATCAGATAGAGCATGACTGAACGTAAGGACTTGGACTGTAACTACTTGGTGAGGCTCCACAATTGTTTTAATAGAACTACACAACTATTTTACAAATCGTATTTCTATTGTTTACTTGAAAACCACAATTATAATTTTTAACTGTAGCTATAATATATATAGTTCTACAGGTTACATGTACATGTAATATATTAAGTCTAGCTGTCTGCTTCCAGGTTTTATACAAAAGTCGTAGTCTTAATTTTTACTTACACCTGTAAATTATAGGTTATTTTTTATATCTCTAATACGAATATTGTACTGGATAATTACTTGTGTATGTCAAATATAAAGCAGTATTATGTATTGATTATTCCTATCGATAATATATAAACCATGGTAGTTTTGATGATTACTTGTAGCTCTAATAAGGTTTAGTTATGATGGTTGCTCGTAAGTTTAACATTTAAAACATGATTATTTTTCTTATATGAGCAATAGTTATGTTGGTCACTTGTAGCTCTAATGTGAAGTTTAATTTTGCTGACTACTTGCATCTCTGTTAGAAATTGTATGATACTGATTGCTTTTATCTAAGCCTGGCATGGCCAGGTGGTTAGGCCGTATTCGGGGAAGTTATACATGTACTACTGTTTATGTAATATAATAACCTGAATGAACATTAGGCCTACATGTCAAGTTGCTTTTACATTTAATTTTCGAAATATTGGCCCTTCGGAACATTGTTTTTTCGGAACTATGGCTCTTCGGAATATCGAACTATAACCCCTACTTAAAAGTCATAATATTCTGCTGGGAACTTTGTAAATAAGCACTACTCATCATATGACAAATGATATTTTTGGGTTTTATAACTGGAACTAAGATGCAGTTGAGACAAATTTGGCAGCATCTGTTATTAAAACAATCGAATATTGTAGGCTGTTCCAAAAATAGCTTGTCACACTACAGAATGTTTATACCGTACGCTATGATTTTCATTTCAGTTTTGTTTCTGTTTTTCTAGGTTTTAGTAACAACCTGGATAGATTGAACAGCTGAACAGAAAAGCGTTCGTTATTTATAGAAAAACTAAAACAATACAAGAGACCTAATTAAATTGTTTGGCTGTTCCCATGTGCCCAAGATCTGTTGTGCATGTTTCATTGTCAGCATATTTAGTAAATACGTCCAATATATAATGTATCTCATCAACGTTCGTCAGTCATGTTTAAGTAAAGGAAAATAATATGATTCTGTAATAAGGGAGCACTTATTTCATTTGAACATTTTTGTTATTAATTAAGCGTTTCTTTTCAGAAAATGAGTTATTAGGAATGGTTCCCAAAAGGAGACTATATTATCTAAAGACTAACTATTATTGTCTTCAGTCTCCTTCTTTCAAATACCTCAAGGATCTATAAAATACCTTAAATAGTTACTGGAAGTAAATTATGGATGCAGAACAGGATTCATGGTAGATTCTAAATAGTGTATGATAATTAGCTAAATGTTACAAAGTTTCTTGTTTAATGTAATTACTTTAAAGTTATTAAATAATAGCTCTTCCGAATCTAAGTTAAAACTCCACTTGATGCTTTCGATATTATAAGTTTTAACTTATTCAATTTGTTGTTAAGCACAAAGCTACATAATGGACTATCTGTGCTGTGCCCACCGCAGATATCGAAACCCAATTTTTGGCGTTATAAGTTTACAGTTGCTGATTACAGTTTACTTCAACCCGCTACTAATGATTAATTCATGCTTGTACTAATATCTTTCTTTAATCAGCTCAATCCGTTATTACGGTAGAATTGAACCGTGAATTATTCTCGATCAGTTAATTTTAACCCGTTAATACTGGATTATTTTGTACTGTAATCTTTCCTTAATAAGCTAAATCCAACCAGTTAATACTACATACTTGACCTATTCCTAATCTGTGAATTTCAACCCGTTACTACTAGGACTGTACTAAGATTTTTCCCTTGATCGGTTTATTTTAACTCGTTAATACTTCATGCTTCTACTGTAACCTTTATTTCACCAGCTAACTATTAATACTTCAGTCTTGTACTATAATCTTTTCTCACTCAGTTAATTTTAATCCGTTATTACTGCAGGTTTGGGCTATGATTAAAACTTTGGCCATTTTGAAATCTTCCCTTAAAGTATGTGAGAAAGCATCTCCTCTGTGTTGCCCCCAGTGGCACAGCGGTATGTATGCGGACTTATAACGCTAGAATACGGGTTTCAATACTGGTGGTGTACAAAGCACAGATAGCCCATTGTGTAGCTTTGCGCATAATTACAAACAAATCCTTTGTGCTGTGCTGTGGAAGAGTATATGTTAATGTTTTTCATAATAATTCCCACAGAATTTTCTCTTAAACATGAAAACAATTTGTTAGTGTTCTTCCAACATAATAACATGACGTGATTTTAAAATGTCATAATAATCGAACATAGTTAAATATCGGTGAATACAAGATGAAAAGAAGCTGTGGTGCAACTAAAACGCTTAAAAACATTAGATTTAAAACTCGAAATAACTTATAGTAGCTAAATCGCTTCTTGTTTGCTTAAGTATGTTTTGCTGATGTAATTAATGATAGGAGGTTCCTGTAGACATGGGTGGTTGTGTTCTGTAGGCGTAGTTAAGAAAGGTGTGTATGTTAGAAGTGGTTAAGATAGGAATAATTTAGAGATGTGGCTTTGTTAAATGCACCAAATAAACTTGGTAAAAACTATTATTCCAGTGTATGTGTGTGTTTGTAGAAGAATCTGTTGCTGAATATGATTAATGCAACTGCGTTCATAGTAAATCATATAGTCACTTAGATATTATAAAGCGGAAACTATAGTCTTAGACTTTATTTTTACTATAGAAAAATAGACACAAACACAGTGTTTTTTAGCTCTAAGGCATTATCAAAAGAGTAATTATACTTTAAATAAACAGGGCTACAAACTCCTAGCCCTCTAGCGGGGCAAAAAACTAACTCTAAAGAAACTAAAGCAGGAGGGGCCAACTAAAGAGAGATAGATGATTATAGGCCTGAACGAAAACCATGGGTAATTACGCGAAAACTCCTCATGTCTAACGAATTTAAGAATCTTTAAACAATCAACTTTAATGACAGTTCTTGCTAACTTGTTTCGAAGAATCTCAAGAAATGGATCACTTCTAAACAGCCTAATCTCATTTGGTTTCTTAATTGTCTCCAAGAACTAAATAGCTGTCAGTTACGAAAGTAATATCTGGTAATTTAAACTATGTGACGGGTAAACAAACTGTTCCTTTCTACATAACACAAGTTATGAGCATTGAGCATACGCAATGAACAAGATAAAACATGAATGACAAATATTATTAATTTTTTTAAAAATACGTTTCAAATTTAATTATTTTTACTTTAAACACAAATGTCACGAAATTTTGTGGCTTAGAAAGTAACATTTGATGAATAATTTTATTGAGTAAAATAAATACATACTATTAAATACCTAATAGATTAAAATAAACAATATGTTAACTTATCCAAGAATTTTAATTCGATCAAGTATTGAATAAATCGTACTTAGTAAAACCCCGTTTATTGAACATGCAGATAATAATCCCGAAATCTTTAGCTAAAGTTAAACACGATTGGTGTTTCTCTGTGCTGAAGACGTGGGGTAAGGTATGCTCTATTCAAAAGGAAAAAAAAGAGAGGGATGAAGCACTAAAAGTATGATGAGAAACCACATATTTCAAAATTTGGAAATAACTTACGCTTTTGTTTCCCGCGAGGCAAATGCGATGAAGTGATCAGTAAATAACTTCAGTTGTTGGTTAAAATATGATGTCCTCATTTCATTCTACACAATCCACATCACCCTGGTTGTCTAATTCGGTTCAAAAGATAATACTTAAAACAATTCTTCTTCCAGTAGTTACTAAAATCATCTTCTAGAAAAGAGTTGGGAGTAGAGCACACAAGCTGGTTATTCTAAACTTAACCACCAGCTTTAGTAGTGATAAATGGTATAGGCGGGGAAAGGCGATATCGCTTTCTCTTGCCTCGTGCGAAAGTTTGTTACTTTTTTAGTGTATCAGTTCATTTTCTACTGTATTCAAGAAATGTTGATTGTTTCCATTGGATGGCACTTTATAGCCAGTATATATAAGTTGGATAATACGGAAAACTAGTGGCCGTCAACTAAAACTTCTCTCTTCTAAATATTCAAGCAATGAACATTGATCTGTAATGAGCTACAAAGGTTTATAGATACCTAAAGGTTCATAGATACCTAAAAGTTTATAGATATCTAAAGATTTGTAGATACCTAAATGGTGTATAGATAACTAAAGATTTATAGATACCTAAAGGTTCATATATGTCTAAAGGTTTGTAGATACCTAAATGGTGTAAAGATACCTAAATGGTGTATAAACTCCTCGAGGTTTATAGATACCTAAAGGTTCATATATGTCTAAAGGTTTGTAGATACCTAAATGGTGTAAAGATACCTAAATGGTGTATAAACTCCTCGAGGTTTATAGATACCTAAAGGTTCATAGATACCTAAAAGTTTATAGATATCTAAAGATTTATAGATACCTAAATGTTGTATAGGTACCTAAAAGTTTATAGATACCTAAATGGTGTATAGATACCAAAAGGTTTATAGATACCTAGAGGTTTATATATACCTAAATGGTGGATAGATACCTAAATGGTGTATAAACTCCTCGAGGTTTATAGATACCTAAATGGTGTATAGATACCAAAAGGTTTATAGATACCTAGAGGTGTATAGATACCTAAATGGTGATTAGATGCCTAAGGTTTCATAGATACCAAAAGGTTTATAGATACCTAGAGGTGTATAGATACCTAAATGGTGATTAGATGCCTAAGGTTTCATAGATACCTCGATGGTGTATAGATACCTAAAGGTTTATAGATACTTAAATGGTTTATAGATACATAAAGGTTCATATATGTCTAAAGGTTTGTAGATACCTAAAGGTTTATAGATACTTAAATGGTGTATAGATACCTAAAGGTTCATATATGTCTAAAGGTTTATAGATACCTAGAGGTATATAGATACCTAAAGGTTCATATATGTCTAAAGGTTTATAGATTCCTAGAGGTATATAGATACCTAAATGGTGTATATGACTATGAAGAACTTTTTCTTCGAACGAAAGAGGTCTCAACAAATTTTATCAAGTTAACAGTTTTCCTTGCTGTTTCTATTTTCATGCATTACTTCTGATTTTGATTCTTTACCGAATAAGAATTAGCAGGGAACTTCTTCAAATGACACATCTGGTGGTTAAACAGAATTAAGCTGGAATCTCTTTCAATCACCCATCCTCAAAAATGTAGCTAAAATATTATAATAAAATATATCGGGTATAAAAGTATCGAATAAAATATACAGGATACGATCTAAGGGTATTCGTACTGTTTAAAATCTATTTCACCTTATATTTTATTACAATTCATTTGTAATCATCATAACTACTAGTTAAGTACACAAAAAATAATTATTTAAATTCCTAATTTTCTATTGAAGTAAGATCTGTTGCTTGTTGAAATTGGGTCCTCTGTTTTCCTGGATTCCTTCTTTTTTTAGTAAAAATCAATAATTTTCCATGCATTTTCCACATATTAAGAAGACTTCTACATGCTAAGGGTTTGGGAAAGGGTATTTTTATCCTTCTGAATCCTTAAAAATTATGTTTAAAATCTCCTTTTTATTTGGGAGCTGTTATCGTATTGCATTTTCCAAACTTAATGGGAACTTCCAATCTTTCTAAGACTATTCTTTATCATTCTTATTCTATGAGGTTTTTTTTATCCCTAATCATCTTGTTAATGTACTTGTCGATGCGTTGTATTTTAATTTAAAAGTATCTGAAAAAAAATGTGTTGTTTCATAGCTTTCTAGCGGTAGAGTTTATTTATGGCTGTATAACCAGACACACAGTTTCAACTCTTTCATGAACATCCTCAGTACCGGTATTGTACAAACACACATAACAATAGTTCTAAGGCTTTGATGGTCATTCTGAATACCGATATCATACAAACAAATACACACACACAGTTTTAAAGCTTTGGCAAACATCCTCAATACCGGCATTGTATAATAACATGCACAGTTCTAAAGCTTTGGTGGATATTCTTAATACCGGTGTTGTATAACGACACATAATTCTAAAGCTTTGGTGGATATTCTTAATACCGGTGTTGTATAACGACACATAATTCTAAAGCTTTGGTGGATATTCTTAATACCGGTGTTGTATAACGACACATAATTCTAAAGCTTTGGTGAACATTCTTAATTCAGGTGTTGTATAACGACACATAATTCCAAAGTTTTAGTAAACATTTGCAAAACTGGTGTTTGTATAACGACCTACACAGATTTGGTGAATATTCTCAGCCGTGAATGTTATGTTTTATTTTACCATCTTCATTGATGGTTTAACATAGTTGTCGTATTAATAAAATCAATTCACTATAAAATATCTGAACGTAGGTTCGTGCTTTCGTTAAATAATTTTTATGGGTAAACCTGGGTTTTACACTTTCGGCAAGATAGTATAATTGGAAAAAATCGTTCGAGGAAGAAGTGCACAAAGGAAAGACGCTTCTTTGTCAGGTTGGGTGGTCAGTTAACAGCCTTGAACAAATGATATTATCTCTTTATGTATTCCAGTAATGAAATCAAAGACGAAGAGCTCAGTCAGGCGTTGTAATTCATAAGCTAGTAATTCAGTTGTCTTCTAGAGCATATTCGACAAAACCCATTAGTAAGAACTAAAACCTCTGTTTCTGAAGCTCAACTGGACTGGGTCAGGCGGGCGGCACCTTTTCCACCCACTGGTTCCTTCGATTTACCAGACGATAAGATAAGAATCAGAAGTTACATGCTATACAAATGACTAAATTATAAGCTAACCGAACAAGCTGGTGAAGGTAAATATAATACACACAGTATTCTATAATTATCTCGTTTTTCAGTTAGAAAGAAGAACGTTTCTGTAGCTTAAAAGTTTTAACCAGTATATCATAAACTGGGAGGTAACATATCTTCCAAACATGTAAAACTGTTAGTTAATACTTTCAAAAGCTAACTTCTCCTAAGCAAACATCTATAAACAATAAGTTTTATGCAGCATATACCAATTTTACAATCCCACTTATAACTAGAACTAGTTTCGTAATGCAAAATATTTTTTCCTTCTGTTATATTGCATTAATGAAGTTATAACTTGTTTGTTTGAAGTTATGCACAAAGCTACACAATGGGCTATCTGTGCTCTGCCCACCACGGGTATCGAAACCCGGTTTCTAGCGTTGTAAGTCCGCAGACATACCGCTGTGCCACTGGGGGGGGGGGGGGGAGTTATAACAACTATTAAGTTTCTTTAAATGATGATGCTACGGTCCTGATGCCAAGTAGAGTTAAAAAAAACCAAAGACTCAAGCGGTTTATGATAAATGACTATTCTTCTTCAGAAACAAAAATAAAAGATAACCTAAGAAACTGACAACCCGCTAGGATTCGTTTGATTTATAGCTACAGGAGTCATCAAAAACCAACACATATTCTTTAATGAATTTGACATCAAGGTCAACGTAGGAATATGAAAAAGTCAAACATTCTGATTTCTTTGCGGCATACTTAGAAATATTTTCGTCGATTTAAATCTCTATTTCCTTTCAATTTTTGTAATTGGATAAACGTTGCTAATTAAACGTAATATTTTCGTCGATTTAAATCTCTATTCCCTTTCAATTTTTGTAATTGGATAAACGTTGCTAATTAAACGTAATATTTGAGGCGATTTAAATCTCTATTTCCTTTCAATTTTTGTACTTTGATAAACGTTGCTAATTAAACGTAATATTTGAGGCGATTTTCATTTAGAAACGTGTTTATGGGTGTAAATTTAATATGACAAAGTAAACGAAAAATGGATAAACATTTTAGGTCTCTTGAAATTGTAAAATGAGTGGATGTGATTAATGTTAGGCTCATTCTTCATATTATTTGATCCAAGTAAGCTTTTATTGTATTATATTTATAACATGGTAATACATCTATATTACTATAATCACTTAAACTATAAATAAAAAAGATAATGAAGATCCCGTTCTTAAAGGTCAGTTTTAGTTTTGTTAGATATTTACGGTTTAAGTCATTACGACAGCGTTGAATAATTAGCTTGTATACTTCAATACGACGGCATTAAGATGGCCTGTCTATTGAATATATGATTATCACTGTCCTGGTAAGATATATGATTAAATGAGTATTACTGTCCATTTAAGACGGCCTATCTATTCAAGATAACAACATTATACTGTCCATTTAAGACGGCCTGTCTATTCAAGATAACAACATTATACTGTCCATTTAAGACAGCCTGTCTATTCAAGATAACAACATTATACTGTCCATTTAAGACGGCCTGTCTATTCAAGATAACAACATTATACTGTCCATTTAAGACAGCCTGTCTATTCAAGATAGCAATATTATACTGTCCTTTTAAGATGACGAGTCTATTCAGTATGACAAAATTACTGTCCATTTAAAATAATACACTTAGTTCTAGTTTTGTGGTCTGATTTGAGGACAGGCAAACATAACATTTAGGGCGTAACTTTAAACATTTATTTATTATCTGTCTAAAGATATTTTGCATGTAATTGTTGATTGATAAGAAAAAAATATTCATAAGGTCAATTTTCATATTTCAATATTCTTGACTTCTCACTCTAAGTAATTCTCTGAAAGTAAAAAATACAGGAGTCTAATATTTTTCGTTTAGGTGTTATATGGACACAAATAATCTGCTTTTAGCCTCTTTTATTATGATTTATATAAATTAAATTTTACGCCTTGAATAGGCCCAATCCAAGAATGGTTCTGAGTTTCTCAAAATAGTACATGAGGCTTCAGTATTAAAACACATAGTTTACGATGCTGAGAATCCATGTATTATATATTTATATACTCGCCCAAGTACCGCATTTTTCGGTGTATAAGACGCACTTTTTACCCCAAAATTTGATGTCAAAATCTGCTTGCGTAATATACACCGAAGGTATGAATAATATATATGTACATATACGATATACACAAGCCATGTGTAAGTATATTTAAATAGGCTGGCATAGTTTAGTTGAATTGAATTTATAAGAACAGTAATTAAAAAAACAACAACATAACTATCTATAATGCTCCCTAAATAATAAAAAAATAAATTATAGTAATGGACGAGAGTGAAAAAGCTTGTAAATACACGACGATCCCTGTTTAATGTGGAGCAGAATAAGGCCGTTTCAGGCCTAACTTTAACAAATAAAA
>NW_013665816.1:289105-312964 GCF_000517525.1 Limulus polyphemus | reverse complement strand
TGTAGCTTTTTTTCCCTAAAAACTTTGTCTTCAAAATAAGGGTGCGTCTTATATTCCGAAAAATACGGTATTATGTACTTTTTTACATATCAACTTGAATAAAGGATAAGTTCCAACAAAAATAAAGAAAAATTATACAAAGCATTCATCTTTTTTTTTTAAGAGGAGCTTCTACAACGTTGGTGACTGTTGTCCTTCAGATTTGAAATCATTAGGAAGTAACCACGTCAATATTTCATTTGAACTGAATAAATAGGCATTCCTAAGATTGCAATTTAAAATATTTCATCCAGGCTAATTTAAACAGTAGAAATCCAATTACGCTCCCCATTTGTTCTAACATTTCTTCGTACGTGCATGGAACAAAGAATAAAATATTTCCTGATGAAGCAGTAATTGGATGATACTGACGTAATAAAATTGTCTTCTAGGGAGAATAGTAATTGTTTACGAACCTATTAAAAACAAAAACAAAAGAAAGACTTCTCTAGAGATTATAAAAATATAAAATTGTCGGAAAAAACGTATGTTTTCAGTTTTCAGAATCGTTCAACTTCTGGTGGTTTTTTTTTTATATTTATACTAATAAAAATCAATGAATCCAACTTATAACACAGGCAGTTTCATTTGAGCGTGATTCGAAATACGCATACATTCCAAGTTTCTTGTTAATGTAATTATCTGAATAAAATAGAGCTTCATGTTAAGCCGTATTGTATAACTCTACTTTGATAGGATTTTCTGACTATATTGCATGTGGGATGACCCAGTACAATGTGTAACTTAAAAGTTAAACAAATGAAACTGAAAAACATCAAAGTGATACACCAAGAGAGTTCAAAAGAATTTCATTTAAGCCATTTTCATATATGTTCGTGTACATAATATTGCGAATACCAGAAAATTATTTTAATAGGATTAATTACCTCTTCCATGAAAAAAAGAAAAGAAAATATATTATAAAACATATTCTACTTGTCGAATTATATCGTGTTATGCATATTCTTTAAAACAAGTGGTTCTGGTTATATTCTAATGTCATAGGTAGAACTTTCAGCAAAATATGGATAACGCGATATAATTCCACTTGTAGAATATGTTTTATGATATATTTTTTTAAAACAAAGAAAGTCTTGTAAAGAAACCCAAATTAATTCTGGCGAGTCACCCATGTGTTAGTGTTAAAACTTCTTGTCTTCTATTCCCCACAATGGACAGAACGCAAATAGCCAAGTATGTGTAGCTTTGCGCTAAACAACAACAGCAATTTGTTCGTTGAAACTTGTGAGATTTTGTTTTATTGCAAATTCGCACAGTGGATTACGTATACTTTATCCGTTGCAAGCATAGAACCCGAATTACAGTACTATAAGTTTCGAAACTTATCGCTGAGCTACCAGTAAACTATAATTTTCGTATGACATATTAGACATGGATTACAGTTTACAGCTTCCAAATCAAAAGTTCAACAAGTATTAGTGTTATTTATATATATATATATTCGGAAATAGTGGCCTGGGCGAAACCTGGAGTTACTCTGCTATAATGATAAATTCATCAAACTTTACTTACACCTTCTGGTGTTTACTCCATTGTATGGCGCGTTAATAATTTGTGATAAAACTCTGGTTTCGTTGTTACAATATGAACCGCTTGGATTATTGCACTACAAGAGATGGATGTTAATAGTTATTTGATTTCTACAGCATGATCTTCTTGGGTTATTGTACAACAATGAATATTACTGCCATTTTGTTGTTACAGTTTCAGCTTCTCGGTTTTCTGTTCTATATTGGGCGTTAATAGTAATTTTATTGTACAGTTTGAACCTTTTGACTTACTCTGTTTTATTGTTTGTTTTAAGTAATATTTTCTAAGTGGATTGATAAACACACCAATAAAGAGTAGTAGTTTCTTTTGAAATGTTAATAAATAGCTATGAAATAGAAATAAAGCATTAACCGTCTTTCCAGAATCACTATATTCAAAACAATTATCTAAAAAAAAAGAAATACCCGTGTATATGTTTTGCTATTTTTAGCAAATGTGATCTTTTTTTCCGTCTCTTATGATAATTCTTGAGAACAAACAAAAAATCTCAATCCTAAGTTAGATTATTCAAAATATACAAATTACCAAGTACTTTGAATTAAATTTCTTCTTTAAATCATTTAATAATTTAGTGTTGAGTCCTCGTTTTAAATATTACATCTTTTGAGAAAAGTGACCATTCTTTTTCAAACCTTCCGCAACTAAGCCTGTAGTTAATATTTTGAAAAGTTCTAGAGATCAACCCACTTCTTGTTTTGGATATTCTGATTTTAGCTTCATAAAATCACAACCTTTCTTGATATAACAACGTTTTCACTTGAATTTAAGTAACCCTATTTTACAAGGATGTGGTAGTAAACGATGCCATTTGTATCCCGCTGATATAACTGTCAGATTTTATAGGGTAGGATTCTGGACAGTAGGTGTCTGTGACTTGTTAGCGATAAATTTCAACAATAAACGGACAGCATACAATTCACTTGTTTTAAAATAATATATTCAAAACAAGCCAAACGTATGTATACAAAAAATCTGTTACACTACTAATTATCACAGTTGTATTCAGAGCTTGAAGTAATTGTCTCTTTTTTTCGTCAGATTCCATACAGGCAGGTTCAATTACCTTAGAACACCATTTGACAAGACAAATTATTCTCCTCTATGTCTGTTATTACAATACAAGCTGTGAAACTCACTTTAAAAATCCCCGTTATGGCTAAAGCCACACGCAGTCTACTTCACTTTTACTTTCACTAAGTTACTTACTTACACTAACTTGGTCGCCTATATATAGATACTGTCCGACTAAGGCCTAGAACTTTCTACAAACTACGAGACATTGTAATGTAATAATACTCACTTAATGCAACGATAACAATTCAGAAGATTCGAGTAACGTGACGTCAGTTCACACAACAAGTGAACTACACAAAAAATGATTCGTAAACAGTTGCGTTAATAAACCTGCGATAAATCATCGCTAAGTTTAACACTCGCACTTTATAACTATCTAAATGATAACTCTCATATTAACTTTAAATGAAACAGTCGTGTATATCTAACAATAATAACATCTTCATGTGAAGTTAATTAATCCTATTTTACAAGGATATGGTAGCAAACGATAAAATTTGGTTACCACAGTTGCTGATGATTAATTCTAAATAAACTGCTGGGATAAACATACAGATAGATAGATAATTAAGCATAGATAGTTAGACAGATTTTTCCTACCTTAAACTTTTGACTAATTAGTATGTAAACGAAACGTTAAATAGGAAATCATTTAAAGAAACACTGTTTAATCTATTAGCATTATTTGTGGTTTAATTCACATAATTTGATAAATAAAGCGAGTGTTTTTTGTACAAATGTGTATTTCAACATTATAATGTTCAGGGACAAGGCTCTATGATTTGCTACAGTCCGGGAAATTGGAGGACAAATTTTATTTTTATTTTGTTATACAGTTATTAGTCTCGACATCTTAGGATTCATTATATTTCCACACAGACTAGAATTATGTGGACTGAGATGCTGTCTTTAAAATGCATGTTTTACAAATAATTCCTAATGGTCTTTCTTTGATAATATGTTTTTCCATTGACCTCTTCTTCGTTTTTTTCTTCAAGTTTTTAATTCACTAGGAAAACTACTTTCTCAAACGTTACTGCAGACTGTGATTGATAGTTTTATTGTAAGGGTTATGGTTTTGAGCGTATATATGATCCTATTTTTTTAGTTTCATTTTTTTTTTATTTGAGGTTTATGACTAAAGGTTAAATCCGATAGATGGTGTATTGCCACTATTGTACGGGTCGTATTATTGAACATATATATGTCTCACTAGATTACATCTACCCTCCCTATGTTAAAAGTTATTTGTTGTAGTTTCATTCGTCTGGCAATTATTTGTGATACTTTTTATTTTTAGCCTAATTGCTGGGATTAAAAAGTATATCAAAGGTAAATAGATGATCTTGTATTACGCTATATTTCACTTGGATATTAAAACTAATATAATTGTTGTGTTGTGGAGTTCAAAGATTCACAGAGACCCAAAAATACCGATCCCAAATTACTTCTATAGCTACCCCAAGAGATGTCCGTAACTCAGAAAAGCACGTGAGGACTCATGTCCGTGGTATCTGAACACGTGTGCTAAATTTAGTCGAGCTAGCTTATGAGAGGAGCATGAATATAGTTTCAAATGTGGCGCACCTGGGATATCGATGGGGCTAGGAAAACAACATATGATGACATCTTGCATGGTTGAACTTCCGAATTCATTTTAGAGGGTTTTGCTATAAAGGTTTGTCGTGTTAGCTCTAAAACTGTGGGAGGAATTCGCAGACAAACAAGCAACTCCGCACACAACGCGAATTAATACAAACTAACAAAATACTCGCTTTTCGCAGTAGTGTTCAAAGGCCCCTTTATGATTCACAGATATCACAGTGTTCTGATCAAGCTCCTCCATTATCCTTGATTACTTCTGTAGCTACTCAGAGGGTGTCTACACCCGAAATAAAATCCCGTTAGAACACCCGCCAGTGGTATCTGTGCACATATGCTGAATTTGATCCTATTAGCCTTTGAATGGAAGTATAAACACAGTTTCGAAAATGGCGTCTTCGGGGTGGGTGGCAGAAACACAAACTCTGGTACCAGATTCGAGTTCAAAGACCCAGTAAACTAGCTCCTTTCACCCATCCTGCCTGGATGACTTTCCGGGGGCGTTTTAGCCTCCCTTGGAAGAGGAGACTATGCCATATAGATAACGACAATCTCCATGTCACCCCGAGCTCACTTGCCATGTTTGGTTCGTTAACATATGAGATACAGCAGTCGAAGAGCGTATGATGACGTGTCATATATATGGAAATCAAGTGATTTCCACTTGATTATCAAGCTATCAAGTGACGTTTACAGTACTATGTATACACTATATTGGGTGATTTCCACCTGATTATCAAGTTATCAAGTGGCATTTACAGTAAATGTATACACTATATTGGGTGATTTCCACTTGATTATCAAGCTATCGAATGACGTTTACAGTACTATATATACACTACATTGGGTGATTTCCACGTGATTATCAAGCTATCGAATAACGTGTACAGTACATTGTGTGATTTCCACTTGATTATCAAGCTATCGAGTGATGTTTACAGTACTATGTATACACTACATTGGGTGATTTCCACGTGGTTATCAAGCTATCGAATGACGTTTACAGTACCATGTATACACTACATTGTGTGATTTCCACTTGATTATCAAGCTATCGAATGACGTTTACAGTACTATGAAAACACTACATTGGGTGATTTCCACTTGATTATCAAGCTATCGAATGACGTTTATAGTACCATGTATACACTACATTGTGTGATTTCCACTTGATTATCAAGCTATCGAGTGACGTTTACAGTACTATGAAAACACTACATTGGGTGATTTCCACTTGATTATCAAGCTATCGAATGACGTTTATAGTACTATGTATACACTATATTGGGTGATTTTCACTTGATTATCCAACTAAGACGATAACTAGTTCAAATTACTAATAACTGAAAAAGTAGCGTTTCTTGCTTTCTGAGCTAGTGGGTAGTAAAATGTGGCAAAATGTACAGATTACGTTTCTCAATTAATACCCGAGTAATACATTTAGAGCTGCTGATGCCAGTTGATGTAATGCTTAATGAATCGAGAGTTTGCATGACTTAAGGTGATAAGTTAAGTCTTCGAAAAAAACAAACAGTCAAAACGGGTAGCGATCCTTACTTCTCGGGCTATCAAGTGACTTTGCCCGAGGTAAAACGTCCAACGATTCTCGAGAATCACTCAGTGAATCTTTCAGAGTAGGGAAAGTTATAAGGAGCAAATCTCTAGAACCTTTGCTGGGTTTTTCAGCTATTAAATAATCTTCACTATGCACTGTATTACACTGCGCGATTTCCAGAACTTGCCCATATGCAGTGACGTAGTTACGTTTATATTCAAGTACACCGACATACGCTATAGCGACAGCGCGAATTATTCATCCCGATTTTCGAGAATGTTTTGGTGGAAACAGTATGTGTTTGGTCTGAAAAGAAAAATGCTCGAGTTTCACAACCATGCTAGGTCCAGACTTCCATTATGAAGTTATGCCGCGAGCCAGAGGCTTTTCTGTTTGAAAACTATTGTGTATGTTACCATGTATTAAAAATTATATTACGTCATTCACGAGTGTCACGCGACATAAATGGGTCAATTGCAGGAGAAACACAATTAATCTGGTTGAGGATGAAAAGGAACTTGATCCCGAGTTTAAGACTTTACGATATGAAGTTAACTGTGCTTAATGGCCTGTTTAGTGTTATCTAGAAATATCTGGTATTTTCATCAATGCCCAAGAAAGAAGGTTTTCATTTTGAGATTGAATTTTTCAGCAGGAGCGGCGCAACACTATGTCTGACACAAAGCCAGTTTTACCTGTGATTTCTGAATAAGAATGTTGCAAGATATATTGATAGCTTAGAATTGAAACGTCTGAGTGGGTGAAATTATTAATAATACATGAAATTGACAGACAGTAGCTTAAACTTCATAACAAATATAAACTCGATGTACCCAATGTTTTATTTGGTTGTGATAGAATATTTTCAGGTCTTTCCTCACGGTTAAAAAAAGAGTATTGATATTACCTGATCCGGGTCGGTATATGTGTGTAGGGTCCAGTTCTCCGAGAACATGCCGCCTTTTCCTTCAGAAATAGCGACGGTGTCAGCAGGCATAGTTGAGCGTTAATCAAACGAGAGGATACACTTTCTATGAGCGTATTTCGCATGATGCATATATTTACCTTGTAGAAGTATCGTTTGACCAAGTTCCTCGTGGAGTATTCGTCCTCTACAGGTAGTTTTAGAGACGATTATTGGTCGTAACCAGATTATTGATCTATTCAAACTACACTCCTAACTGACCTTTTGACTGATTGGAATGCATCGCCTGTGTTTTCAATATGAACTTTTACGAGAGATGCTTCTGGATCGTGTTTTGAGCCAGTGGTTTGTGTTCCATTCTCTTGTGTGTCGAAATCGCCACGGATTTTGCAATGAAAAGATATATCTCATCATGTGAGTGCCACGTACTGTGTGCTTTCTTTTCCTTTATTATTTTAATGATCGTTTGATAATACAATATGAAATTCGTGTTACAAGGCCTTGGGCATACTGTGCCAACCTTTCATACACCTTTAGTTAGTTTATGGTAAAGGGTGTTTTAAGTTTTTTTATAATGATATAAACCATATTTTGTCAGGTTCATTTTTTCTTATTATTGTATTTTGAAACAATCCCGGTTGTCTATATTGAAGGACACGTGTTTAGAATTGTTTTACTATCAAAGTGTTTCGCTTTGTAAGATTTTGTAATCACTTCGTTATGTATCTTGTCAATATTTCAGTTGCATTTATAAGAACATTGAGATCCCGGTTGTATAAATGTGTTCTTTAGTAGAATGTTTTGTTTTTTTTAAGCTACTCGAGGACTATCTTTGCTAGCCGTAATTAGGGTAATTATGCAGTGCTAGAAGGCAGCTAGTCAACACTACCCATCGCCAATTCTTGGACTACGCTTTTACCAACGAATAGTGAGATTGACCATCACGTTATAATGCTCCCACGGCTGAAAGGGCGAGTATGTTCGGTAACAAGGGTTCGAACCCGCGATCCACAGATTGCGAGTCGAGCGCCCTAACCACCAGGCCATGGTATATATGTGTATGTATATAGTTTGTTTGTTAAATTAAAATTAGTTATATTTTCGTAAAAGAACTTGTTTGATATTTTATTTCATGTCAAAGACATCATTTGGTATTTTTTGCATTTTTATAAAAGAGGTTTTATTTTATGCCATACAGTTTTCTATGTTAAAGGTTCTATTGTAATTATGTGATATCTGTCTGTCTCTGTTAATCAAAAGGGTTTTCATTTTTGTTTGATATATCTTTAAAGTGAGTTAGATTATCCACCTTTTGTTATACTGTTAGTCTTCAAATGAACAGTTTACCTCTGTGATTTATTTGTTTGGCTTGCTTTCTATTCCTTTTATTGAGTTTTATTTTTTGTACTTGTAAGTGTGCACTTTTACATCTTTATATGTTAAAGGGTTTATTTGTGTCTTGTATTGTGTTAAAGGGTATTTCATATATGTCAGTGTTTTGGCGTTTATGTGGCATGCTTTTAGGAACAAGGGAATGCTAACTTGTTTCTTGGCCATTTTGCAAGATTTGAGTTAATTGGTTTTTGAATTAAAGTTAATTATGGGCTTCAGACAAGCCTAACATAACGAAAATGGGTAAGTGTGCTATAGAAATATACCACAGGTTTCTTTCTTTCTGTAATATTAATGTTGATTCTAAGTTTAAGATTTAATTCTGATTATGTACAAATAATATCAGGTTTCACTCTTTTGGTCTGAAAAAATATCAAAAGTCCTTCCGCTGATCCATTGGGTGGAAGCTATCTACGAATATCGAGAGAGAGTAGACAGTCGCGTTGTGATGCCACCAGAAAAAGAAACCCCGGTTACTTTCAAGATAACAAGTGGGTTTCAAAACAGTTCTGTTCTGACTCTCGAAGTATGCGACTTTTCTTTTTCTTTTGTTGCTTGTGTCTAGTTACGTTTAATAAAATTGTTCTTGTATACCATTGTGTTACTATATATTCACATTTAATAAAATTCTTATCATTGTATATTACACATTTGTGTTCAATCTGTTTCTCATTCCTAGACTCAAACTCAACCGATATTAATTCATCCTTATTCTGCAATAACCGTGTCTTGAAGAACCTGCTATTATTTGCGGACCCATACGATACTTGTGGAGAAATATATTTACCTGTGAATACCACATAAACTTTTTTTTTTGGTATGGGTAACAATATCTGTGGTAACCATCGCTACCATAGGCTGTTTTTGCCCCTAAAGAAACTTTCTGATATAAGAAGATGTATTCTGTTTTTAAATTTGATATAGATATATTCTTCCTCATTTGCCTTTACTGTCATATATTTGGTGTCTGATAAACTTATTTTTAGTCACCGGTTGTATCGAACCGGATAGATAGATAAATAGATTTCCTTATCTTTAGCTTCCAACTAATAAATATTCAGATAAAATTATTTATAAGAGCACATTATGTTCTATTAGCAAACTAATTTTGTTGTTGTTTAGTTTTCATTCTGTGATTATTGAAATGAGTGATTTATGAGCTTATCATATTTTTTTCTTCAGTTCTCGAGTTAAACCTCTTTGAAAAGATTTACATAAAAACTTTACATACGTTATAAGAGCTTTATATTTTTGAAATATGCCTGGTAGATAGGGCGCTTGACTCGTACTCTGCCCTTCATTGCCCTTTCAGCTACGTGAGCACTATAATGTGATGGCCACTCCTACTATTCGTTGATAAAAGAGCAGCTCAAGAGTTGGCAGTGGGTTGTGTTGACTAGCTGACTTTCCTCTAGTCTAGCACTTCAAAATTAGGGACGACTAGTGTAGCTAAACCTAGAATTGAGGGAAATTCAACAAATAAAATGTTTTTGAAATTAATGAAATATTTTCCTTTGGAACTATGTTTGATATATTAATCCTCAATTTGAGAGTCGCGAGTTCGAATCTCTTTGTCCCCCGGTGGGACAGCGGTAAATCTTCGGATTTACAACGCTAGAATCAGGGGTTCGGTTCCCTCGGTGGACACAACAGATAGCACGATGTGGCTTTGCTATGAGAAAACATACATACATTTTTCTATTAAAACAAAAATCCAAAAACGTTGCTGTTACGTACAGCATAGATTCTTAGAAACACCGAATGTTATCAAACTTTCCGTCTAACCGTTATAACTTGCATCATCAGTATGCACCGTATATGAACAATTTCTACTCCCATTGCAGACTATAAAACCTTACACGTGATTCAAGCTACATGCTTTGATGCAAAGAATGCTCTTTACAACCATCATAACCGTGAATAAACACTTAAGATGATATTCCGAGCTTCCTATACAAAAGAGTAATCTTTGTTCTATCACAGTAGCCCATCATTTAATGATGTTCGGTATTTCTGTTTAGTCTCCACAACAGCGCTACCAGGTGGCATCACCAATAACTTACAGAACGTGACATCCAGATTTGCTACCTCCAGCCAAGCAGGCAAGTATTGATAGTTCAAAAAGTACTTGTTAGACAACCATCAAAATTCCATTCGATAAGTTTAATAAAACAAAAAAAGTTATTTTATATGCCGCTGGAACACGTGTTGTAGTACTTAACTAATTATTAAGACTAACTATATTTCATGAAAATACATTTTCATAAACTCTATGAAGCTGTTGAACTATTTGAAAGAGAATGATATTCGACAACCAAAGATAAATTGAATTTAAAAATAAGTGAATTTACATTTATCAGAAAGACTGAAGGGTAACATATAGATCAAGTAGGTCTAAACAGTTGCAGAGACTATGAACGTTGGTTTTGGTAAACTTACTGTTGTTAATACAAAGGTTTCGTTTTGCATTATTTTGATAATCTACATTTCTAATATAAGGTTAAGCATGAGTTATTTGATAGTTAAAACTAAAGGATTGGATAGCTTTTTGCAGTCTTGATCTTAAGTTTAAAAGTCAAGATTTAAATATGTTGACAGAAAAATCTTAGTTTGGAATTACAAAATAAGTAAGAGTTTAATGTATCCTATGTTATTTTTTATTCATCGATAAAACTTGCTGTTGTAATCAACAGTTTGCTCTAAAATTAGACATATTAAAACAGTAATCGTTCCAAATTTAGAAATATAGTCGCTCTAAAATTATACGTATTAAAGTATTATATCGCTTTGAAGATATGCCTATTAATACAATAAGTCGCTTTAAATATAGATACTAAAACATAGAGTCAACTTACCTCTAACTATATCAAAACACTATAAGTATTTCTAAAATTAGACATAGAAAACACTATAAGTAGTTCTAAAATTAGACATATAAAACACTAATTGATGTTTAAAAACTAATTCACTCCAAAATAAGAAGTATTTAAACGCTAAGTGCCTCTCATATTATGCATATTAAAACATTACACTGCTCTCTAATTAGAAGTATTAAAATACTACCTTGCTCTATAATTAGACATATTAAAATACTACGTTGTTATATAATTATACGTACTAAAATACAACGTTGCTATATAATTAGACGTATTAAAATACTACATTGCTCCAAAAGTAAATGTACTAATACTACACTGCTCTATAATTAAACGTATTAGAATACTACACTGCTCTATAATTAGAGCTATTAAAAGATTACACTGCTCTATAACTAGATCTATTAAAATGCTACACTTTTCTATAATTAGATCTATTAAAATACTACACTGTTCTATAATTAGATCTATTAAAATACTACACTGTTCTATAATTAGATCTATTAAAATACTACACTATTCTATAATAAGATCTATTAAAATACTACACTGTTCAGTAATTAGATCTATTAAAATACTACACTGTTCTGTAATTAGATCTATTAAAATACTACACTGTTCTATAATTAGATCTATTAAAATAATAAACTGTTCTACAATTAGAGGTATTAAAATAATAAACTGTTCTACAATTAGAGGTATTAAAATAATAAGACTCTAACTCGCTCTACAGAGATTTTACAAAAGTAACTATACAATCCCAGAGATGGAAAGATGAAAAGAGAGCCATGGCATCAGAACTGTGCCTTCGCTTAGCCAATCAGTGAAGATGAATCCCATTAAGCACGTGTGCTCAACCGATTCCTGCAAAATTCAAAGTAAACACACCTCCTTGGAATTATTAATACAGATTATATGCTAACAAATAGGCTTCAATCCCGTAGATGAGGATTGTTGGTTCCGTCCACAAAATGTATGATTGGATTGCTACCCTGCATAAGACAAAGGGATGCACCATGAAGTAGTAACCTCTTTCATATTTTATCGTGTGTTTCTAGACGAAACTGATGTTCTTTAAAACTTGGTTGTGTATTGACTTATGTCAAGTCTCTGTACAACTAGATGTTTTAAAACATGAAGTCCCTTTAAAATCAGATGTATTAAAACACACTAAGTCGCTCTAAAATTACACGTATTAAAACACCATTCCCTCTAAAATTACACGTACTAAAACACTATTCTCTCTAAAATAGATATATTAAAATGTTTCTATGTACAATTAAACAAATTAATACACTAAGTCTTTCTAAAGTTACGTGTAGGCAAATTAAGTCATTCTACTATGTGAATTAATACACTAAGTCGTTCTAATTTTATAAGTATTAAAACACAAAAGACAAGAAAATATAAAGAGCGACACTATATCTGTAGTTTCTGTTGCACACTATAAGCTACTAGTGGTTACCATGCAAAAAATATTAAGAATGACATTCTAATATTCCATAAAAAAAGATAATCATAACATATTAGATTGTGTACAGAAATGTTCTTTTCCATGTACACGTATGACCGCGCTTAGCAATATCTGATATCCAAGTACATGTTACGCGCCTAGCTACTTAAGATACTTCAGGCAACATGCATGTTGTACAGAACACATTAGCAACTTATGAAATTATTTGTGTAACCTATAATGCGAGTCTTTTACAAAGTATTTTGAAATTAATACGTGTATGTGTTGCATGAGCACAAGTACAACTCTACTGTAAAGAATGTTTCATAAGTACAGCTATACTATAAAGAATGTGTCAAGAACGATTTACAAATACAGCTATACTATAAAGAATGTGTCAAGGACGATTCACAAGTACAGCTATACTATAAAGAATGTGTCAAGAACGATTTACAAATACAGTTATACTATAAAGAATGTGTCAAGGATTGAATATAAAAATATGCAATCTAATGGATATGTCGATGATGCTACACATACACAAGTTCAATCAAAACAAGTACTGTCGCTCTGGTAAAAAAAAAAAAAAAAAATTGTAGTAGCTACACTTCTATCCAAAATATATATTCTTATCATAACACCAATAACACATTAAGGAACCTGTATCAAAATACTGATTATTATATATTTGTAAGAAATTGTCTGTGTTGTGTTTAAGTGCAAAATTACACAGTGGGCTACCTACGCTGTGCCCACCACAGGTATCGAAACTCGATTTATTAACGTGTAAGTCAACAACTTCATCGTTGACCCATTGGGGTGTAAGAATATGTTTTATCTCAAACAATTAGATGCATAAACATCTGTCATACTTTTTGCGTGCGTTTTATCATCCATGCCTGCTGTACCATACCAGGAAGCGATATAAATTACAAAACCTACCTGACTCAATGAGTGGATAGGATACTATAAAACTAAACAATCCAGGTTGTGAAGATCTTTCACACAATAATAATTCTGAACTCATCAATGTCAGCTGTGATAGTCTTATTTTTATATCAGTTGAAAAATTACCGGAAGACTGTCTTGCTGGAAGTCAGTAAATTTTATTGTATATGGAAATACTCTGCTTTTTACAGCATTCTAGCAGGGACCCTCAAAACATTTGAGATCAAATTAGTATTTTTATTGAAACAGTACTTCTTAAATATAGAATTTCTAGATATTTCAAAATAATACAAAATAATTCTAATCGCAAACACCGAAATCTATAAGTCCACTTGTCTTAGGCTTAACAATAATTAAGCATTTTTTTAAGTACGGCCTATGTTCGACAAGTAAAGAAAAAAATTTTCCAAAAAAGGAATTAAATGTAGGGATGGCTAATATCAATCCTTCAAAAATAATGCAAACAAGATATTAGGGATGACATTTGCATCGTCCCTATGTAATAGCACAGGCACACAGTGTAGTAGAATGTTAACATACAAAATTGGATAAATTAAACTCAGTTGTGATTGAATAGCTATATATATTGCTATATGTTAATTCTTGCCTTTGCTATTATGTAGGAATGATGCAAATGCCATCCCTACTATCTTGTTTGCATTGTTTTTGAAGGATTGATGTTAGCTATCCTTACATTTATTTTTTTTTTTTGTAAAAGATTTTTGTTTACTTGTTGTTGTTTTTAATGTAGTGTTTCAATAGACAAGTTCTAAATACAATGATTTTTCCAACTGTAATGTTTCTTATTTATCTATTATTGGCTGGTAATTACTGTTTCACCTTGAACTTAAGCGTTTCGAAGGAACACCAAATATCTGTGAGAAAGCTAATTTCAAGGGGTAATGATAGCATCGTTATGATTTTTTTAACTTATTACTAGTTATTAATAGTACTTATAAACGCGGATACTCCGTTTGAAACTAGAACACCTCAGTGAAACTGGTTGACATCATTGTTTTGGTTTTTGAGTTATCATGTAATAAAAAAAGAAGCAGAAAAAAGAATAACAAGAAATTCTACTTTTTTGTTATGATATTTACAGACATTCCCAGAACTTGTGACTCAGTCATTACATGGATATTACTATAGAAGGAAACACTGTATAGTATTGTAAAGTTCTGATGACCTATTGAGGAGATATATATACAATACCATTTCGATTAACAATCCAAGCCGTCCCTACATAGGCATCACAGCTGACTGCCTGATAAAGTGATGAATTACAACTATAATTTGTGTACGTTGTTTGCTTCAGTTTAATTAGGGCTAAACTTAATATTATCAACAAATGAACTTATAATATTATTGTACGATTTAATGTGCTGTTGTACAAAACGTCTACTACAGTATATTTATATCCGTTGAAATAAAGTGCATGCGCATGAGCATTTAGATAGTATGGTACGCGTGCATTTTCATGACAGACAAAAACTGAATATTATTAAATCGTCTAAAAGTGACTATTTTATAAAACTGTATTAAGAACTTAAAACTTTTTAGTGTTAACAGGGTTGTAGATGTAATCTACTTTCTTTCCCTTCTTATAAACGACGGGTACATATATTTTATGATTCTTGATAGTTGAATTCCATTACATAAAAGACAGTTTGTCAGTGAATATTTTTGTGTGTGTAAACTTAATGGAAATTGTTCACGAGCGTTTTCAAGATTATTCTTAAAAGCCGAACTGTAAATAAAGGTAACTTTTATTATGTTCTAACTGCTAGGAAAACGTAGAATAATATTACATAGCAAAATTAAATCGTTTGTCTTAGTAGCTTAAAATACAAATGATAATTAATTTTACAAATATAACATAAAACGTTCTATTTATAGCTACATCAAAGGCTTAAAGATTCTTTAAGTACATATTAATATAATTAGGGTAATGTCTGTCTTTACAGTGTTCGTTTCTATCAAACTGATGAATAACGAACAAAGAAATAGGGGACATAAATTTGCATTTAGTAAGTGCAGAAGGTATACGAAATAAAACCAAGTTAAAAATTTCAGTTAATGTAACTCTGCGCTACGGTCACACAAGTAAATCTTTTATAGCTATTGCCATTTAATGGTTTCTGTGAAACTAACTATATTAAGAACTCGACAGACCAATTAAAAACAACATGTTAATCTCATGGACCAATATGTCAATGTCTTCAGAAACTGGGTCAAGATTAAAGAAGTAATAACAGAACCGTTGTCGATCTTTTTATTACGATTGATAAAATCTCTACTTTTGCACATCCTTGGATATCAAGGACTTAAGTTTTTAAGTGATTAATTTTTCATTAAAGAAGCAAGCAATTAGTTACTGATTTCAACGAAAGATCACTTTTTAAACATTCAAATACGTACTAAAGTTTCATACGTATTGATTCACAAATGAAATAAAACAAAATTGTTTAATCGATAGCACTATATAACTTAATTATATAGACTAGATTTATTGAGTTATTTAAACACACCATGACCACTCTAAATTTGTTGAATTACTTAACCATATAAACTAGATTTGTTGAATATTCTAACCATACAATGATCACCCTAGATTTGTTGAATTACCTAACCATATAAACTAGATTTGTTGAATATTCTAACCATACAATGATCACCCTAGATTTGTTGAATTACCTAACCATATAAACTAGATTTGTTGAATATTCTAACCATACAATGACCACCCTAGATTTGTTGAATTACCTATCTATATAAACTAGATTTGTTGAATATTCTAACCATACAATGACCACCTTAGATTTAGTGAATTACCTAACCATATAAACTAGATTTGTTGAATATTCTAACCATACAATGACCACCTTAGATTTGTTGAATTAGCTAACCATATAAACTAGATTTTTTGAATATTCTAACCATACAATGACCACCTTAGATTTGTTGAATTACCTAACCATATAAACTAGATTTGTTGAATATTCTAACCATAAAATGACCACCTTAGATTTGGTGAATTACTTAACTATATGATAACCACTCTAGATTATTCAGTTACCTAAATATATAAATTAGATTTATTGAATTACCTAACCATATAATTATCAAGCATAGATTTGTTTAATTACCTAACCATATAATAACCACGGCATGTTTTTACGTTATCTAACCATATAGCCCTCCCCCAGCTGCTCAGCGGTAAGTTTTTAAGCTAAAAATGCTAAAAAATGGGTTTCGATATCCGTGACGGGCATTATACATCTAGCCCATTGTGTAACTTTTTGCTTCACAACAACTAATCAGCCTGACCATATAATGACCACATTAGATTTGTTGTCTTAATTTATCAATTGCATTGATTATACGAGCTTTTGTAAATGATCGTTTTAATATTTATTGAGAAGTTATAAATTTGGATAATTGTACTGCTCTCTACATAAGCTCTAGTTTTACTTAAGTTCTTCATGGAACCAACTGAACCAGAAGATTAATCACATTAACTCCTTCAACCAGAAAAATATGTCAGCGAAGTACTTCTCGTATTGTTATATATGAGACGGTGTAGAATAATGACAGAGATTCTGATATCTCTTCGAATTCTGACGAGGAAGCATTTACATTAAATCTTCTTACGATTAACAGCTCAACCCTACTCTTAAAGATGGATTATCCACATAAATAAGCTTTAGAAGGTTAATCCCTATTTATTTTTATGTATATTTACAGCAATCTATTTCGAAAGCCTGTTCCCACCTAGAAATCGATACCAATCTCTCACTGTTTCCTACCTATAGAGTCGGTCATTGATCTGGATAGTCAGTTTTTCCATGTCGGTATTAGCGTAGAAAATTGGTAGCGATTTGATATTGCTTTCAAGATGAATAATTGATACTTTACACGTGAGTACTAACCTAGAAAAACGGTATTAGTTTAACTGGCCGTTACCTCTTGATACTTTAGTTGATAAGCTAAAGTTGATATTCATCTGGAAAGTCGATACCTCTTATTTTGAAAGTTGGCGCTTTCCAAATAAGTAGTAATCTAAAACGCAAGTGATTTAACTCTTTCCTTAAATTGGAATAAAATTCATTGAAAAGAAGCAAGTATACTCAGTTAAACACTCACACCCAGTGAAGGTATAGTTTGGATGTGTTAACATATTAAACAAAGTAGTAATAGCAAATCTGACATCTCGTACTAAACAGATGGAAACATTTATATAAAAAAAATCAGCTATTAGTAATGGAAGTCTGTAAATTTTTGTTAAAGAGATTACTATTATTATTATTTTGATTGGCCATAAGATACGCCAATTGGTTGCTAGATTTGTAACTTAAATTCCTTCTTATCACGTTTAACTTTTATCAAACTCGTTTCTTAGCAATATTGGTTACCAGTGTTCAACGTTTATTACATCTTTCCTAACATATACACTCTTGTTGCCGTGAACAACGATGTATATGTATACATGAATAATTTCACTGTTCCATAGAAGAAAATAGCTATGACCGTCTTAACAACGTGCCACTGGCACAGGAAACGTTGGTAGGGCGGATTTAGAGAGGGCGAAAGAAGAATGCTCGATACTCAGCTAATAGCAGCTATAAAAGTTAGCCTATACCTTGAAGAACGTTTGATGCTAAAAATCATTTTGTCAAGGTTTTGACTCATGTCAGCATGAACAGTGGCACGTGTGGATTCACCTGGCTGCACAGATTTTGTGAAACTATTTTTCTCGTTGACGTACCGATCTTGAAAATACAACATCCTCTTTCCTATCAGTCTTGCGTTCAAGCTACAAACAAAATGTTGAAAATAAAGTCCTTACGCGATATTACGGCGTTGTACAGAGAGCCACAACGTAATCTATATTGAGTTATAAAAACTATTATAAAAGAAAATATGAAAAGTTATCTGAGGAACATAGATTGTATCTCTTTAACAGCTCTGGCCCTGACCTCAACATAAGATGTTACATAAGGATCGCCCCCCAGTGGCACAGCGGTATGTCTGCGGACTTACAACGCTAGAAACCGGTTTCGATACCCGTAGTGGGCAGAGCACAGATAGCCCATTGTGTAGCTTTGTGCACAAATTCAAACAAACAAACAAACAAATACATAAGGATCATGGATTGTATCTCTTTAACAGCTCGGGCCCTGACCTCAACATAAGATGTTACATAAGGATCATGGATTGTATCTCTTTAACAGCTCTGGCCCTGACCTCAACATAAGATGTTACATAAGGATCATGGATTGTATCTCTTTAACAGCTCTGGCCCTGGCCTTAACAGAAAATGTTACGTATGGATCATGGATTGTATTTCTTTAACAGCTCTGGCCCTAAAACATTGTTTCAAAGACTTGGTAAAATCTATCAATTATAGATAAGCGCCTTTATGCCACATATTTAGTAGCATATCCCCACACCATCCCGTCCTATATAGTAACAGGTAGTATGTAATCTTTATTTCGTAACTAATACCAGATATTTTCCTCTAGCTTTATTGTTATTAGTATGCCATTTCAGGCAAAGTTATACTAAGGTTGACGAAGCATTTCATCCCATATATATATATATATATATATATACGTGTACACTTATAAACAAATATGTCCGAGACATTTCTAGTTTTTCAAGTAAAAATTTCAAGATCACCAATAAGTTTTGGACTTTAATGACCACAGGTCGTTTTTCATGTATTAGTTACACAAGAATAATGTTTAATGCTTGGTCACGAACATGCTTTTATAATTTATCGTAACCTTAGTGTTAAATTCAAAAGTCAAAATTGTTTAAGCGAAATATTACCCAAAATTATCTCAAAATTCAAAATGACCACTACTTTCTAACTTTGGTAATAATCCCAGGACCAATTAAAAATTTCGAGATCACAAGTAATTTTTATGTTTAATGAACCATAATCATGCTTAATCCTAAAATTACTGAAACAGATCACACCAGATTCTTAAACACATTTTTTAAACTGTTTATACAACAAATTGCTTGTTGTCTATGGCTTGTTTGGTAAAGAGTCTCTGATAATATACAAAAAATATCATTAACATTGTAAATAATCCCTCTAATTATCACTATACTTTTCTATGTATTTTACATGGAAAATGAGTGACTTCGTCTAATGTGTTTGATCAGATATTTACTCTGAGTGTTATAACAGTTGAAAATAATATTACCCATAAGAGTATATTACTAACGAATAGTTCCAGTTGGTAGTTTTAGGGTTAATGGTCAAAATAATGCTTAATAGCTAAAATCAGTACTATAAATCTTTCGTTGAATTTTCTTTTACTTAGTTAGAGGCTGTATTTTTGAATATAACGTTTAGTTTCAAAAGAAAAATAAGAATTACAAAGTAACATCTCTCCAGGTTGGAGTTTCGAACAAATCAAGTGATTTGGGTGAAAGTTGATGTTTTCTGAAGAAGTGAAAGTTGAGGCATCTTCGAAAAAACTTCTAGCCTTGCAGGACGGTGTGATGCCATCGAGAAACATTTCTACATATCATATTTCAACTTTTATGAAAACTAAAATGACAAAGTTCAAAACTAAATAAATGCATTTTTGTAACTACGATATAAAACGTGACAGAGACTTTTCATTTTAGATGCAAGAGTTATCGTTTGTTTGTTGTTAAGCCCAAAGCTACAATGGAATATATGTGCTCTACTCATCGGTATTATCGAGACCAGATTTTTAGCGCTACAAGCCTTGACTTACCGTTGCGCCACCGGGTGACGAGAGTTCTGGAACCCATTATATTGAAATATTTCTTTTTAATTATCAAAAACACCAGTTTGTCTCTTCTCACACATTTGGTGTCATAACTACCTCCGGTAAAAAAATAAAATACATGTATTACTTCATAACTAAGGAGCATAATTACAGGAGGGTTCCGAGTTTCTTTAAAATAACTCGTCCAAGACTTGCCGCACAACTATAAAAACAACCAAGATTCGTGGGTAGTGGTTGAAAGCGTCTATTTATAACGAGATTTATCGACAAATGAGGTGTTAAGTTCGATGTTATCTTCAATCTAATACCACATTAACATCGTATCACTATTTAGAAGTTTGTGCTGCACCTCTTATTCACACAGCCCTCCTTGTTCTCAACCTTTTCTTTTGCATAATTAACTGAATGAAACATATGTGATAGAAATACCAACTTCTCGAGATTTATTTCCATGATTGATAACGTTTCTTGAAGTATATATGTATTTACATTTCAGATGCAATGTGTACCCAGTATATAAGAAACACGTATTAGAATTCAGATGGACGTAATGTATAGGATCACCGCCAAACTGGTCACGTAAATCATGTCCAAAGCACATTGAATTAATGTTTATTTTATAATTTTTCTTTACTTAAAATCTGCCATAGGTTCTACGCTATACAGTTTCTTTATTTTAGGTTTGGAGAAGGAATTAAAGCAAAATCAAACGAATAAACGATATAATGATGCAAATAAAATATTTTAAGGTATATTGAAGTATTAATAAATTTAGTATCTCATCAACTATTCTCTAAAGATTAAAAATTGTATACAATGATAATAAATGTCACTTCAGGAAGATAGTTAAACACACACACAAATTATCGCTCACTAACGTTTCTAATAGGTCTTTTCGAATATATATAATGCTTTATTCTTAAAATTGAGCCAATAAAATAGAAATAATAAGATGCCATAGTACAAATGTACTAAGTACACAAAGAAATAATTTAATATATGTTTAAATAAAGAATACTCAAACTTTTTCGTAAATAAGGCTCAGGAAGATGTATTTGTTCATTTAGGACTTACAAATATATAAGTTGCTTCCTGAAACGTAATTAGAAGTAAACCGAAGTGCATTATGGTCGTGAAGATGTATCAAGACTGAAACGTTGTGCCATGTTTCATAAACCGAACCATTGCATGTAATGTATTCTTGTGTTTGCAACTTACAGAATGATAATTATTTTCTTAGTTTCTTATTTAGCTTTAACTGCAGAGTATAAAACAGAGTCAAGTTTACTTCCATGACGGTCCGGCTTAAACATTTGTACATTATAAAACAGCTAACTATGCTTTTAGAGAAGATAAGATTACCCTCCTAATGGCAGGAAGAAAATTATTCAATTTTTTTTCATGGATTTTACCAGGTCACATAAGCAATGACTTCTGTACCAACTTTGTACTTTAATGCAAAGCAGTTCTGGAATGCTCTATAACATATATATAAAAATCTTTATTCCTGTAATTACAAAGGCAATAATTCTTGGTTAAAACACCTCCTACCGGTATTTTACTTTGTAGTTCTCTTGATGAAAGTCCTTGGGGCTTGTTTAAAATTCAGTGAGAGATACTTGTCAGCACAAGTCACATAAAATATATTACAAATAATAGTGCCATTTGTCGTCTACACAGAACGCTTCATTTTACTAGTTTTGTGCAATAAATGCGTCACTTTGAAGGTATTCACACGCTCTTCAGTTGAAGACCACATGCAAAGATACAAGTCAATTGTAGCCTGAGAGAATTCAAGTCATTTGATGGATATCTTACAAAGCCTTGTCAAATAACTTGTTAGGCAGTCCCAATTTGTAATAGCTACAGACCACCAGCGGATAAACAAGAAAAAGTTTAATGTAATTGAAGGGTTGGAGGGAGGTAAATTACTACTACTACAACATTTCCAAAGAGTTGGGAGTATAAATATTATTATGAGCTGAGAAAATATTTAGCCAACGGTTGTCGTAAAGAAAGCTCTTCAGTCTTTGTAGTATGATACCTCGTCATCTTTTCTTCATCTTTTTTTATGTTTTCTGTTTTTTTCAAATAAAAAGGGACAAAGTCCATTTATGGACGAAATCGGAACAATGTGATTTATAATGTGTTGTAATCTTTAAAACAGATTAATATTAATAAATATGTATAATAAATATTATAAATAAATAAATATCATGAAGATAGTTTTAAAAATTGTTAAAATATAATTACTCGAATAGGTAAAATAGCTACACAATGGGCTATCTGTACTCTGCCCACCACTGGTATCGAATCCCGGTTTCTAGCGTTGGAAGTCCGCAGACATACCGCTGTGCCACTGGGGGAGCCGGGTAAAATTAAAGTTTTTAAATGCAAAAGGAATATAAAAAATAATAGAAGTTTGTTAATTGATAAAGAACATACGGAAATAACTCTACCCGATTGTGTAGATGGTGACAGAGGAAATTATAATGAAGTATTTAAAAATCTAGCAAATAAATTTAATAACTATTTTGTAAATATAGCAGAAAACATTATAAAATAAATTGGTAATAAGCCATTTAAAACATTTGAACTTAAATAGAAATAATAATTTCATATTTTATATTTCCCACATTTAACGCGGAAGTGAAAAACTATAATTATGACAAAAATAAAAAAAAATTAAAAATTACTCTACACGTTTCGGTAGGTTCCTGATTATGGTAGCGGAAGCTACCAAAATATGTAGAGTCATTTTTTTTAACTTTATTGTATAATATAAACCTTGTTTTGCCTATATATTCAAATAAAGTTTATTGTACAATGTTGCCCTATTTATATTTTATATTCTATAATTATGAGTCTAAGAAATCAGAATAGTTTAGAGTATGGTGGCATTTCACTAAAAATAATAAAATAGCTTATACATTCTATCATAGAATTATTAGTATGTACTCGTGATTTATATATTGCAACATAAACTTTTCCAGAGAAGCTAAGAAAGCTATAATAATTCCAGTACACAAAAAAGCGATAAGAATAATCATGTAAATTATAAAGCTATTTCATTATCATTTTTTAAAATACTGGAAAGCCAGATGGACTAAATACTTAAATAAAAAGTAATTTTATCTGAAAAATATGGGTTTAAAGAAGAGGTAAATACATTAGAATGGTTCAAATCTTATATAAAATAATACAGATTGTAAAATTAGATTATAACTTCAGTGATGCGAATATACAAGTACAGTGCTCTACTTGTTTTTGTTCTCGGACCTTTTCTTACAACATATATATATATATATATGATTTATGGGATATAAATTTACATTATGAAATTACTATGTTTGCTAATGATACAGCATTAACATTTAGCTCTACTAGTATAAAAGAGTTGAAAATTAAAAATGATTTGCAAGCAGCAGGAAATTGATGCTTTTCACACAACTTATATATTGAGATATCTAAAACAAAATATATGTTTCGAATTAAAAATAAAATAATTATAAATGAAAATGATTTCAACTTGTATATTCATACTAATGGTGAATGAATGAAATTAATTGTAAATCTTTGCAAACTGAAAGAGTGGATGCTATAAAATATTTAGGCTTATAAAATTGATAAAAATTTCAGTTGGAAATAGT
>NW_013665816.1:279249-288105 GCF_000517525.1 Limulus polyphemus | reverse complement strand
ACTCTTGGACTACTCTTTTACCAACGCATAGTGGGATTGACCGTAACGTTATAACGCTCCCACGGCTGAAAGGGCGAGCATGTTTGGTGTGACGGGGATTCGAACCGGCGACCATCAGATTGCGAGTCGAGCGCCCTAACTACCTGCCCATGCCGGGCCGGGCAGGGTGGTAGCATAGAGTGTTTTGGTAGATTAGTCGAATATTTCCTGGTGCTGTGACAGATTATTCAAACATATCCTATTGTGATAGATTAGTCGAATATTTCCTGGTGCTGTGACAGATTATTCAAACATATCCTATTGTGATAGATTAGTCGAATATTTCCTGGTGCTGTGACAGATTATTCAAACATATCCTATTGTGATAGATTAGACAATTATTTTTCGAATGTATTTCTTTCTATATATGTGCTTTAATGTCATTATAGAAAATTGAAAAATGCGATTTTCAGACCACACTACCATCTTCTAGCTATTCACTGCGAACAGTTTGCTCTCGAAATATCACTTAAGCTTTTCTATTTGCATCCGAGATAAGAGATATTTTGAACTGGTTGTAAGATGTCATATTACAGTTTCTGTAACATCCTTTATGGGGTATGATTGTTGATCACTGTTAAAATAATTGATCGATTCGAAGACATTCTGGTTTCCTTCTTCAATTATGTACCAGTAATTGGTACCATGGCTTTTCTTATAGTGGCAAACGTACTTCCTTCTGAGTTTTGCTATTAACATATTTTATGGATAGTACCCTTACCTTAAAAAAAATATTGATTCATGACGATCGTGTTAGACAGGCACCCGTCATTTTTTAGTTGTAAGTTGTGGGAAGGGAGGCCTAAGTAAAGAAGCCAGATAGTGTACATTCTTTGGTCTTTTGACATGTTAGTTAAATAGTTCATAGTGTTTTGACAAGTTACTGGCATAATATAAAAAGCTTTGATATACTCAGTTTCTTTGTTTCACAAAAAGAAAGAAGAAAAAAAAAGAGAGACCCTCCTCTTCATGCTTCATTAGAATAAGCGTTATATATTCTATACATTTATTATTTTGATTGTATTCATATATTTTGTACATATTTGTTTTATCAAATACATTGTTTCTTTATTTTTATGTATATTTCTTGAAACGAAAAAAATCGGTGGCCATGGAAATATTAATTAGAAGATCAGAAACCGTTCAACGAAGTCGAAGTTTGATTCCATTCGTCATTAAAGAAGGGGATTTGGTAATGTTTTTATAATCAATAATTAATTATAATGACATATTTCTAAGAACACGCGTGATATCCTTTTGTCTGTTGAATTCAGATGGGAAATAATTTTTTTTAATTTTGTATTAAAAGAAGCTGTATTAGTCTGGTCTACAATACAAGTTTAATTTAAAACCCTAATGACAGCATTTCCAAAGCAACAAATGCCCCATCCATGAAACTTTTTGTGCTTAATCGTATTTTAAAGACTGGCGGTGAAAGTTAAAATGGGAAAAGAAGTAGGCTTATGATATTCCCGCTTGTTAAACTACCTCACTAACTTGAAGTGTTATCATGTTCATGTTTCTCTGGGTGGTCCTTCCAGGCTGTATATATTTTTCAATTTAAATGCGTACTTGCAGTAAAGAAAGATAGACAATTTAATGGATTCTTCTGTTTAGAAACGTACTGTCTATTATAAAAGTGTAAACCTTGCAAATGAAGAATATAGTGCCCAGGGACATAGTAGACGGCTAAAGCCCATTTTGCAATGCAAATGTTTTTTCTTCAAGAAACCAACCCTTGTTCAACTTCCCGCTCGTAGCTTTATACGTAATTGGAGAATTAGCGTTAATTTCGAACAACCTGGGATGCATTGGTTGTAGTTCAGTTAAAACCTTTATTGAGAAAACAGAGTTAAGATGGAGAAGATAGCACGCTCTTTTAAGGTCTTTCATAAGAATGCCAAATTATGTGTGTGTGTGTGTGTGTGTGTAAGAAATGAGCAGAGTGGCTCTTTGAAAAAGCTTCAAATTTAATAAAATATGGCATGTTTCCTGGCGCATGTTGTACGTACGTAAGAACTCACATATTCCTCGGTTATTCAACGGTTATAACGATTATAACGCTAAAAATCAAATTTCGATACCGTACTTGGCAGAGCACAGTTAACTCGCTATGTAACTTTGTGCTATAACAATAAGCGTATAAGGACAAATAGTTTCGTTTTGAGTTTGCTTACTGATTAAGTATTATTTTATTATAAGTTACAGCTTTTACAGAAAGAAAACTGTTGAATGTTGATTTAAATACTAAAACCTTCTTTACATTTAAACAATGGGTACTTGAGAATGATCGGACCAGTAATTGAAACGTCCTATTTGTTATAAAAATAAACATTTGTTACTGTGAAAGCTGTAATAAAATAAAACATGTAAAAAAGTTTCGGAAACTCATTAATGGCTGCTTTTAAACAAAGAAGTTTTACAACAACTATATCAAAAAGAAAAACAAGGAAGAATTTCTTTGAGCTTTGAAACATTTTAATTTTTGTACATGAACAAAAGCAGCTCCACAGACTTATTAGTTAAGATATTTGATAATGTAATGTGCTAACTATAAAGATGAGAAGTAAAATAATGTAAGATTAGCATACGCATTAATGATGACCACCCTCTATAAAAATCTGAATGCACAACAGATTCAGTTAATTTCTATATTGATTAAAATTCATTGAATCGTAAGTTTGATTCACTCGCTGTTAACGACACTTCCGGCCGATATCTCAAAGTTAACATATACTAATCTGAATGCACAACAGATTCAGTTAATTTCTATGTTGATTAGAATGCATTGAATCGTAAGTTTGATTCACTCGCTGTTAACGACACTTCCGGCCGATATCTCAAAGTTAACATATATTAATCTGAATGCACAACAGATTCAGTTAATTTCTATATTGATTAGAATGCACTGAATCGTAAGTTTGATTCACTCGCTGTTAACGACACTTCCGGCCGATATCTCAAAGTTAACATATATTCAACATGTATTAAATTATTAGTAACTTCGAACCTTGAGTGACCACTATATATTTGAGTACTACGTTCTGCTGACATAAGTGTTTAGTCACCGCGATAATATCAGCAACAAACCCTGAGCCATCACTACTAATCTAAGTCCTGGGGTCCATTAATATATTTCCTGGACAGAGCTAGTAAAATCACTCACATTTCTCACATACGAGGTTATTCCTATCGTGTTTGAAACCCAAATTCTTTCAATTATATGGTATATTCAACAATATTCTTAACTACAGAATTTCATGACCTTGTCAGAACTCTCACGTCTACATTTCAATTCCTTTGAAAATTGTTTAAGGTAATAATGAACCACTTTAGTTCATTGACCACCACTAGTTTTACCTACCATTAGTTGAAGCTTTTACTACATACAGTTAACACTAGCTATATAGAATTTCCGTATATGGTATGACATTACTTCATGATGTTTAGGAAAACATGTAGACACAAAAAATCAAAGACAAATATACGAAAACCTACAACCCGAGTGCTTTCGAAAGCGCTCGGATGATTTCATATATCTGATATGACATTAAGTCATTAATTAAAATACATTAGTTTTGTTAATTACTTTATCTGCCATATTTTCTATTGTTGTAACTTTCATTTCAAAGTCTTATTGTCGTTATTATTGAACTTTATGGAGGCTTATCGAGTTTACTTTTCGGGTTTTACAGAAGATTTAACTTTATGCGTTACTTCCCATTGCCCACCCCATGTGTTTTGTTAAGTTGCAGTAGGTATGCTAGACACACCTCATGTTATGTTTAACATATTGTTAAATATAAGGCAAAGAATTTGTGTTACATTTGAATTATAAAATCAATATTCCTGCTATTTATTGTACGATTTAAGCATCTATCTAATTGATTATATTTGTTTCTTCGTAAACACTAGTTTGTGGATTGTACTCTTGATAGTGTTGTGGTACTTCACACCTAAACAGTAGCAAGTGTCGTAGCAATTTATCTCAAATGCTACGCTTCGCTAAAGTTACACAATCGGAGTTTGGTAATGTGTTTTCAATGGGCACAACATACATGTTTTTAGGGAGTGTTGTGGAAAGTTCTACTTATACACGACTGTACTGACGTTATGTTATTCAGCGATCATTAAATCTACCACAAAACTTGAAGCTTATAATTACTGTAAGTTATACTGTATTTTTACTTTAATGTTACTGAAGGTATTGGTTATAATATTTCGTATATCTAATTTTATTGTTGTTATTTCTTATTTTATTATTATGCTTATTATAGAGATTGTTTTGCATTGCTATCTTAATATATGGATTTAAGACTAACCTAAAATCTCCTACTGGTCGAACTTTTTGACATAATATTGGATTTATGGCAGTAAATGTGGTTAATGCGAGGGTACTCAAATTATGAGAGAATGTATTATAATCTTTATAGATCGGAAGGTAAGAAGAGAGTAGTCAATTAACTATACTTATTACTTGGTAGCTTGCTTTGGTCAGAAGGTAATATTAATACGTTCTAGGATTGTCGTGGTAATATTAGTATCAGCTTCTGAGTTACCATTACTAATCTGAGTACTACTGTTCGCTAAAATACATTCCACAGTCACCATGGTATCACCGGGATCAGAATCTAGGTTAGCATTAAGAAACTGAGTAATGGGAACCGTTATACACTTTACCCAGTCACCACGGTAACAACAATACCGAACTCTGGGCTACTATCACTTATCTGAGTTTCGGGCTCGCTAACACACTCTTCATAGTCACCATGGTAGTAGCACAATCGGACGTTGGATTAAGATTACGAATTTAAGTTCTGTACTTTATTAACACACTCACTACAGTCACCACAGTATTGTTACCATTAAACTCTGGGTTGCCATCAGTAATTTGGGTACTATTGTCGGTTAACACAATCTCCACAGTTACCAAGGTATTATTACCTTTGGAATCTGGAATAGCATCAGTAATCTGAGTCCCGGGGTTGGTTAACATACTTTCTATGGTCAGCACAGTAACTAAATGAACTGTTTAATGGCCTTCTAATAAATACACCTTCACAAATATATTTTTATACTAATTTAAATCATTAACAAAATTAATGGCTGTTAATAAAACCACGTGAAGGTCTGGACTTGTAAAAGTTGTTTAAATACCAAGAATAAACAATTTGTTATAAAATAAACAAATAATATGATGTTCATAAAAATCATAAACCTAATTCTGAATTGTTTGACTTAAATAAAATTGAGAAAAATAGTTCATCAACTTAATCTAGTTGACACCGAAACTGTTGTTGTTTAAGTATGAATAACTTCTCGACTTATTGGCAATGGATAAAGCAGTTATAGTATAGTTGACATATTATTATATTTTTTTTCTTTATTTTCATTCACCATTTATTGTATCTTACAAAATACCCTCCCAGTGACTCAGCTGTAAGTCTGCAGTCTTACGACGCTAAAAATCGGGTTTCGATACCCGTGGTTGGCAGAATAAAGATAGCCCATTGTATAACTTTGTGCTTAATAAAAACCAACCAATCAATCAAACAAAATGTCGATTTTCGTTCGTTGTTAAGTACAAAGCTACACTATGAGCTATCTGTGGTGTGCCTACCACAAATATCGATACCCGATTTTTTACGGTGTGAGACTTACCGTTAAGCCACGGGGCAAAAAATGTCGAATCACTCTAACTTGAATGGAGCCTGAAGAAAAAAAAAATTCGTCTATTAAATTAAATTACTCAAATCCTATTATTGCCCATTCATTTTTATCTTACAAATGGGCTACAAAAAGCATAACGAAGGAATCGACTTCTCAGTAGTCTTAACAAATATGATATTCTAAAATTGGTCATTAGATGTTTTTGTCTCCATAAGCAAGAAAGACAATGCTCCTTTTACAGTTTTAAAGTTAGTTTTTATTTGTTTGTTTATTTTTGTAATTAAGCACAAAGTTACACAATGGGCTATCTGTGCTCTGCCCACCACGGGTACCGAAACCCGGATTCTAGCGTTGTAGCTCAGCAGACATACCGCTGTATCACTGGGGGGCCAGTTTTAAAGAGACTGGTTGTAAGAGGTTTGTAACTTTTGTAATTTATATTCAAGGCAAAGCTACTAAAGTTATCTGACGTTGTCCTTAATTTTTAACCATAGACCAAAAGTAAGGCAACCAGTCAGCAGTACCCTACCACCAACCGTCCATACTGAGGCATTGACAATCACTCTTATAACTCACTTACAGCATAGAGTGCAATTAATATTTTATGGTATCGTAAGGATTCGAACCCAGTTCGCCAGTTCAGAAATCCAGAGGTCGACCATAGGGCCAACCCTTGCCCCATATCTTAAGCTTTAAGAAAAGTTATTGAAGTTCAATTAGTCTGAAAAGAATTTTTTGCTATACATATCTTATTTGGGGTGAAAAGGAGAAGTAGGATATATGACATAAACATATTAGTGAGATTTTAAAATATTAAGTATTTTTATTCGTTTTCATGTTCTCTGTGTGTGTTTAGCATTGTTAGCTGTTCTATCTTCTTGGCTTGCATTCTTTCACTGTGTCAAAAGTAAATAAAGATATAAATGTGTGAGCTAAAAAGCTAAATCGTTAATTATTTACCAAAGCAAAGTTTCATAAAAAGGAGTTCTCTTTCTCAAAGCTCCCAAAATATTTTCAAAAGTATTAATTGTTTGCTAGTGTAAAAAAGAAAGAAAAAAAACATTTAATCTAGAAATATCTAATACATATCTGCATGTAAATTTTTATTATGGATGTATTTGTCTTTTATTAAATACTGAATTGAGACCATTTCTACAAATAAATGTTATTTGAGTGCAGATGAATTACTGCCTAATGAATTGAGTCATGAAGTGTACATATGGATAAGTATAATACCAAATGTATCAACTCGTACATTGTAAAAGGTCAAGTATAAAACAACGCCTGTATGTACAAACCTCCCTAATAGATATGAATCAGTAAGTTTTGTGCCAACAAAATTAGACATTAAACAATCCAGTAAAAAATTTTTGTCGGTTACAAGTTTCAAAAACAAAATAAAACAAAATTCTTCACACGTGCGCGCACACAAACCAGCCTCTCAATGGCTCAGTGGGTAAAAATCGGGTTTCTATACCCGTGGTGAACACGGCATAGATAGCCCATTGCGTAGTTTTGTGTTTAAAAATCATATATACTAGATTTTTATCAATATTTAATTAAATAGAGTTGCAATGGCGATTTCAAAATGTGAAAAGAAAAAGAAGGGCTTTCTGCACGTAGCCATCTCTAGCTTTTATCTGATAAACTGAAGTGAAGGCAGCGAGTCAAAAACTCTCACTACCAAGAAGTTGATAGTCAACAGTACTCACCGCCAAGTACTAGGTAGTCAACAGCACTCACCGCCAAGTGCTGGACTTTTCATGTCTGACTGAACATTGAGATGTGATGTAAGTCTTTCTTGTAGTGCAACCACATTCTATAACGTGTGCGGAGTGCATTTTTGCGGCAACAAAACCAGGAACTTTGGAATGCATAGTAGGGCTAGCCACTAGAACACGCCCGGCCCGATAGTAAGTGAACGATTACTAAACGACAAATGTTTTATGTATAAAGCTGCTCTGGTATAAAGCTAGAGCTGTGATCGAAGAATGGCGCCAAAACCAATTAGTGTACTGGGGACATTAATAAATGAATTGATTTTTATTGTTATTTCTGCGTCATTATGCCTTTGTTATACATTAACTTTAATAACCGAAATTAGTACCCAACGCTTCTCAATCTCGAAATAAAGAAATAATTATTCCGGTAGTCTAACTTTTAGTAAGATAGGGAAACTTATTAAATTAATGAATAATAACAGATTTTCAGCAAGCCTCACTGGCCGCTCGTCTAATTGCTTAGCTGAACCAAAATAGCACATATAAATAGCGCCACCTAATGAGAAAAAAACATTATCTGTAAAAGCATTAAGTGAAGCAAGTAAGTAAGGAAAATAGCGTAGATTGTTTGTTTGTTTTTAATTATGCACAAAGCTACACAAGGGCTATCTGTGCTCTGCCCACCACGGGTATCGAAACCCGATTTCTAGCGTTGTAAGTCCGCAGACGTACCGCTGTGCCACTGAGGGGCAATAGCGTAGAGAAATAAAATAAGTTGTAAACATAGTAAACGCCGATGAATTTATATTACCAGCCAATCCTTTTCAATACGAAATTATTCGAACAGATGTATTCTATAATAAGACACCCAACATAATAATTTGCGTTTAAACAAACACGTTTATTAACAGCTGTAAATAATGTTCAGAGTAGTATTGAATATTCCTGCCTGTCCTCGTTCGAACAGTTATGATCTTGGTAGATGAGGAGGCACACCCTGTTGTCTAATGATAAATTTGACATGAAATTAACTTTTAACAGAGCGCTTCTTTGTTTGATATCTCTGCTACCGAGAATCGCGTCTCAGGTACGTGGATCTCAATGAAATTCATTATAGCCGTCCCATGGAGTGAATAATTAGACTCCGAACTGAAACGTATTTTCGTCATATTAAGCCCATGCCACGCGACTCTAAAAAGTTAGTTTTTTGTACGTATTTCTTTCTTTATTTTTTGTACTAGAAAGTTATTTTCCTCGGCTTTTAAAACGCATTCTTTCAAAACCTTATCAGTAGTCGTATTCAAGTTCTTACAGGTTTTGAAAAGTAGTTTGGTTTGTTTGAATATCGCGCAAAGCTACACGAAGGCTATCTAACTTACTAGTGAAAGTATGTGTGTATGTTTTTTCATAGCAAAGCCACATGGGG
>NW_013665816.1:273968-278252 GCF_000517525.1 Limulus polyphemus | reverse complement strand
TTTTTTTTTTTTTTTGGATAAACTGTTGTTCTGATGTAGTGTACAAACCACTGAAATTTGCTTGTCTCATGATTTTAATGAAACCAGATTTTCTAATAATTACCGAAACTTCTTTTATGCGAATCTATTTAGCTTTACAACCACGATGTAAAGCTTTGTATGTGCCTTGTAGCACGTTATCAAGTTGCCATTGTTTTAGTGATTAGCCTTGGTCGGTTCGAAACACGATCTTTCTTGGTTAGGGATACTACCGAATTAACTGGCAGTTGTAGCAGACTCCTTTGGTTAAATACTCGCCCCTTTTCCCTCTGTGATTGCACTAGTAGACATGTATATAAAGTAGAGAACTGAGCACATATTGTCGGGTTCTATTGAACCATGACCATTCATGACGGGAAACATTTAGGTCAGAAGAATATATATATATGATAAATTCGGAACAATATCTGAAAGTAAAACGGAAAAAAAAGAGTTTCTTTGGTAATAAATTTATCTCCACGTAGCAGTTTATAAAAATTCGAGGTAGCAGTTTTATGTATGTGAGAGTGTGCTAAGTCCGGAAACATATTTTCCGAAGTTTACGTTGTTGGAAATTATCCGCTTGTAAGCATATATATATATTCGTGATAAAAGTCACGCTTTGCTTCTTATCTGAGGTGTGTGAAAATGGAACTTTAGATCTATTGTTTGTTCGTCTCAAGTCACAGCCCAGGAGGCCTTTCATACAGTCTCATAAATCATAAATAACTAATAGAAGAATGTTAAGAAAAACGCAAGTTTCTTCAAGCGTGATTTTTATCACTAATATTAGTTAATCGGTTTCCATTGCTTGGCTACCTTTAGGTATTTAACACAATAAATGTTTGGACTTATTTTGTATCTAAGTTATATTTGACGTTAAAACAAAATAAAACAACAACAAAAAAAAACGTTTCAATACATCGTTTTTTTTTACATCTGACACAATAAACACGTATCTTCCACTGTATATTGTTAATATATTCCTAAGATTTTAAAGAAATATTAGATTTTTCTCGATCTTACTTTCAACTTTGTTAAGTTAGCAGAGCGATTCTTAGTTAAGGGGTGTCCACTTTGGAGCAAAGACGTTGTCAATTGTAGTTGGTATATTTTTATTGAACTTAGAACAAAACATTAGATATCATGGACACACATGCACAAAAAACAACAACAAAAAAACATTAGTTAGCATGAGAAAAAAAAAGCAGTAGTGACCACGGGACAAAAAAAGTTACTATAAGCACAAAAATAATTTCACCTGTTGGGGTTTATTTTGAAGCACACAACATTAATGTTTTTTGGAGAGTAAATAAGAGTAAATATAGAAATTGATATAAACGTGTATGCTTTCCGATAATTGTATTTATTCGTTTACACTTAATGTCACATTATAAAATACATTTTGTATATTTTAATCTATGTTCGATCGCAAGAACCCACGTAATTTCTAAATTGACCCCCCCCCCAATGGCACAGTGGTATGTCAGCGGAATCCAGGTTTCGATACCCTTGGTGGGCAGAGCACAGCTAGCCCATTTGTGTAGCTTAATTACAAACAAACAATGTATAAATTAACGATTGATCAGTTCTTTGTCTTCTAAGGTACCATTTGAAATTATTAAAAGTCTAAATGTTTTTTTTTTTTAGATATTACGTATATCTCAAAATATTTAATCAAAACTAAACTTTAATTGAAAACAAACACAAAACTGTTTAAATTAGAAATTCGGTCAGATAAAACTTATCGCTTATTATCGTTGCTATTAAACCGTTGTAGAGTCGTTTCTTTTCCAGTGAATTTTGCTTTTTACTAGCCTATTGTTAGTGCTTGGTATTTTAGGACACCATACATAAATCATTGAGCTTTGTTTTAAAAAATTCTTAAACTAGTTTATAGTTAGACTTAATGATCATGGAAGAAAGTTTGATTTCTTTAACAAGTGTTTAAACGCATACATACATATGTATTCGTTTTATCTTTAATGCAAGCTTGACTTTTAGCCCAATGCTCGTCTTTGAATTAAGAATACTACAAACCTTTAATTGCTGATTCGCCTTGATTTCTCTCCTTTCATGTTCATCGGCTTGTTTAAATAATTACATATAATTTGTATGCAAAGAGGGAAAGGACTACTTTTAGTTTTAGAATATAAAAGTTGTTTCTAATTGTTAATATGTTTCAAACTATATTTTTACAGTTTATTTTAATAGCTTTGTCTGATTTGCCTGCAGCTAACAAATTAGTTAACTAAGGACAAAATCACAAACCAGATATAAGCCTCGAGGAACAACGCGCTTCATACCTATGCAATTCTTAGCCTTCCAAACTAATTAAAGAATAAGAAAAGGGGGGGGGGGTTAAACATGAAATATTCGAATTAAAAACTATTTTAATTGAAGCGACTTTAACAAGAACTATAGAAATACAAGTACGAGATTCACGACTATAAAGCTTAAAACAAAAACTAAGTGAAAATAATCTTCCATTATAATAAAACATTTTAACGGCATGCTACCCGTAAAAACACTTACACGTATCATAACTATTTCAATTCTTGCATTCTGACCTCGGTATCTCCTGATAAGTGAAATGTGAAACTTCTGCAGAATAATCTTATGTAAATATATGCATAGGGTTAAAGACAGAAGACACGTGAAAAGGCATTCCTTTGTTGCAGCCTTGACATAAGATAATAAACGAGTTTTTATTTTTCGGTGAGACAACTCTAAGCGCTGCATGCTCTTCACTATATTTTTACTTTGTCATAATCGGGTCCCTTCTCGATTTCCTAAATCAGAACCGTTCGCTTCACCTGTGAGCTTGAAACAAAAATCTTAAACGTGATACGTGAAGAAAGAGGGCCATTGTTGTGTTTTCTTACGCTCGTGAGTTTCCCTGGGAAATTACGACATAACGCCATGGCTTATTGCTCGGAGAAGCGAAACTAAGTTGTTGTTCATTGTTTCGCTAAATGTGCTACTCACTTAAGGAATTTTGCTGCAAGTGTCGTACGTTTAACTTGCCGCTTCAAATTAGATATATTCAGATGATTCTTGTTCCACGTGATAGTGAAGTATTTGATGCCAAAATATAATTTCTATAAATTCGGCGCTGGAAGTTTGAAAGACAAGAATAAATCTAATGTATGTATGGTAATTAAAGAACTTAGCCAAGTTATTAGAAATGGTGCTCTAAGATACTTTCCTCGCCGCTAGAGGCTGGAATGTAAAGGTTCTTCGTAAAAGATAATAATGATAGCCATATCAGGTATATCAAATTGATTACCATTAAACTGAGGTTGGAGACAGTGGATCAGATCGAACTGCTTGCTGAGTACAGGTTTCTTTATTTCTTTTCTCCATAGAAATAATGGTACATGCTAGAGTGATTTTCTTACCATTAACTGCACATTCTCCTTTAAACACATGCTAAAGATTGCACATTTGAATTTAAATAAACCTGTTTATGACGTACACGAGTAAACTTTTGACCAACGACCTCAGTATGAAGTACTGAACTTTCTTCACATGTGTCTTTTTATTTAACTGATTTGAGTTCGAGTTCACTAAAGAGTGAGGTAAAAACAAAATACGATACGTTAAAAACAACTCGTAGTTTCTTATTTAAGGATTGTCTACCAGTGGATCAACGGTAAATGTGCTGACTTAGAACTCTAAGTTCCGCCATGGACAATACGCAAATAGCCTCTTGTGTAGCTTTGCGCTAGAAAAAAGAAGTTCATAGATAGAAGTCTGAAGAAATTGCAATTTTAATCAGCAAAAGAAAAAAAATCAACATCGTTTAGCTATTAGAATTAATAAGACTATTATACAGTCAATAGGCTAATAAGTTTCACTGAAACTTCGAAGTTATAAAACTGATGAAATTAAAATGTACGTACATTAATGATTATAACAACCAGCTATTACATTTTTGTCAATAAACAATAGAAATGATGTGGTTACCAAATATGAAACTTTAATAAGTTAATAAACTTAATTTTACATCATTGAAAACAATAGGCTCTGCTTCCAAACATACAAAGTAAGCACAACATTTTCATTTCAGCATCATGATAAATAATACTTCATATCGGAATATACGAAACCTTATTCTGTGTGTTGTAAATCACAAGTTGAATATGTGAATTTCCATTATCAATAAGGCCCGGCATGGCCAGGTGGTTAAGGCACTCGACTTGCAATCTGAGGGTCACCGGTTCGAATCCCCGTCACACCAAACATGCTCGCCCTTTCAGCCGT
>NW_013665816.1:252145-273152 GCF_000517525.1 Limulus polyphemus | reverse complement strand
TCTAGTCTTACACTGCTAAATTAGGGACGTCTAGCGCAGATAGCCCTCGTGTAGCTTTGCGCGAAATTCAAAAACAACCATTATCATTAAGCTGTTATCGAATATTTTAAACGAAGAAAAAATAAAATATTTAGGTAGCTTCTTAAAGAACAACATGAAACATGATAGTATCGTGATAAGGAATATTGTAATGGTAGGAATTATCGAAAACTTTAGACCGAGTTTGAGGACACGAACTTTCATTTCCGTTATCATTCTATAGCCAAGATTAAATAACAAGCTAACTGCACCGTTTCGCTTATTCAATCCCGGCTTAAATCTGTTCCTGTTCTCCGTAAATATTTATAATGTTTAAAATCAGATAATTTATTTTGCATCCGAAAATGAGTGGCTACAGTTCTATAGCTGGTATGTTAGGTTCGTTTTTTCTCTCTCTCTTTCTTCTTCGTATACATCGGGTATTTTTAGTTTATAGTAGAATAAGGACGTACCACTGGTGTCCACAACTTTTCCAATAAATTTATATTTTAAAATTCTATAGCACCCCCATCACCCGTAGCTGGGAGGTTAGTCTGAAAACGTTAAAACCGGGCTTCGATACCTACAGTGGAATGAGCAGATATCTCCAACTCATTGCGTGGCTTTGAGCTTAACAACATTACAAACAAACTAAATCTTATAAAATAAGGAGGTTTAAATATGTTCTAATAGTACGATTGGAACTTGTTTAACATCTGGTATGTTGTTTGTTTTTAGTATTCAAACTCACGCTGAGTCTTAGACTGTCAACAAACGAGTCTATTGTTATTGTAATTTTATACAGTTATACTTGGTCGCTGTTCAAAAGACAGAAAATTTACATTATAATTGTTAAAAAAGTAAGTTGGAAATTAATTTTCTAGAACAATATAACAAAGTATCTATTTCTCAGTTTCATTATTCGGGATAGTATTTACAATTTAAGAAATAATTCTTAAAATATGAAATAAAACAAAACTTAAAACAGATAAAGTAATAAAATGACAATTAATAGACATTTTCTCATTGTTAGAAAAACAAGTCAATAAATTAGATTGTAATCGTTTGTTTAATTGGATAATTACTTAGGTAACCTTTACTTTTTCCAATTATGCTTTAAGCGGCATAGAAAAAACACATGTTGACCTTTAGTTCAAAATTTTCTATTCGACCAAAAAAGTCTTAAATATGAGGATTATAAATTTCATTTGGACAGTTGCTGCAGCAGTTGTCTATACAAACAATCTGGCGGGAAAGCAATGAATGCTTTAACAGCATAAAAACTCTAGTAACTGGCGCTGCTTTAACATCTTTTAATGGTTGAAACTCTGGAAAAAACGTATTAATGGAGGATTTTCAAGCCATAAAAAAGTTAACTATAAATGACTATATAGTCATTATAAAACTCGATAAAAGAAATGGTGTAGTTATTTTAAATAAACTTGTTTACATTAATAAAGTTTTAAAAAATCTTAACTAATAGAAATATAGAAATATTCTCGCGGAATTAGATACAGATCCATCTTAAACTGGAGATTGTAAATTACAACTTCATTTACTAAAATTACAAAAGGAAAGTTTTTGATTGAAAATGAATATCGTAAAACAAAACCAATCGATTCTCATTCTGATATCATGTATTAAATTCCTGGGGTTAATAAACGTGGATGTCCTGTTAGGCCGATAGTGTCTGACATTGGTACATATAATTCTGGTTAAGATGTTAGAATCGTTAATTCATGGATGTCCGGTTAGGACGATAGTGTCTGACATTGGTACATATAATTCTGGTTAAGATGTTAGAATCGTTAATTCATGGATGTCCTGTTAGGCCGATAGTGTCTGACATTGGTACATATAATTCTGGTTAAGTTGTTAGAATCGTTAATTCATGGATGTCCTGTTAGGACGATAGTGTCTGACATTGGTACATATAATTCTGGTTAAGTTGTTAGAATCGTTAATTCATGGATGTCCTGTTAGGACGATAGTGTCTGACATTGGTACATATAATTCTGGTTAAGTTGTTAGAATCGTTAATTCATGGATGTCCTGTTAGGCCGATAGTGTCTGACATTGGTACATATTATCATGAACCATCAGGGTTTTTAGTTAATTTGTTAGAACCGTTAATTACATGGATATCCTGTTAGACCGATAGTTTCCAACATTGGTACTTATCATCAAGAGCTATCAGGGTTTCTGGTTAAGTCTTTAGAGCCGTTAATTACAAACAACTATAATATCAAAGAGAATTTTGAGTTTTCTCAAGATATAAAACATGTGAATTTTTATAATGGAGGGAGTATTTTTCTTAGTTTATATTAGCATACCGTTAGATGAGACCATGTACTGAAATCTTATATCAAAATGACAATGATGAAATGAGCTATCCGAAGCATGTTTTAAGAAACTCGTGACTTCTGTCACAACAAAAAAAACGACACTCAATAATAAACACTGTCGCAAATAGTAATAGATATTCAGAAGACACGAAACGAGCAACATTTTTGTAAACATATTAAACCATGAAAACTTACTGTCATTAAGGAACGGTCATTAAAAAAAGGAAAGAAACGACGATAAAGCAATGTTATTTATCATAAAAGCACTAAAATATTCTGAAAGGATTGTAACTAGCTCAATACATTAAAAACATTAAATCCAGTTGTAGCTAATTATTATTATTGCTCTTTCATTAATTTAGTCTTCAGTCTTACCAGAGGATAGAAAAATATTCCATAACTTCGAACAATTAACAACTGAAAGTTGCACAACTATTAGGAACTAACATGTTTCACGTTGCACAACTTTTAGGAACTGACATTTTTCACATGCTGTTATGTTAAACTTATATTAAAGTTTTTCTTCATTACCCATTCAAGCCGTCTCCAACCATTATTAATCTCAAAGTGGGTTCCTCGTCATCGAATTTAACATGTTTCACGTTGCACAACTATTAGGAACTAACATATGTTTCAAAGAAGGCATAAAGTATTAGTGACGTCCGTGTGTAGATTGTAAAACATTACATGGTTCCTTCGCTCTAACATCGCAGATTGTAGATAACATTTAGTTCTTGCGTGACTGAGAAGCTTCGTTCTGTGGTTGGAATTGTCAAACATGGACGAATGAGTTCAACTTCCGAAAGGAGTTGGCACGCCCTCTCGTGGGCATCAAATTTTCCACGGGAGCGGACAGTTTCATCACTTTATGCTGGAAGTCACTTGGTGACGTTATTTGAAGGTTTTCAGCATATCTTAAATCATCCTGAAACAAGCGAGGAGACATTCAAAACCAAAGTTGTGCGATCTCATACTTATTATCAATCCAACATAGATGAGTTGTTCATGTCCACTTACATCTCTTGTTTTATGACTAACAACAACAAAGTTTCGAAAATACTTGATAATACATTTCTTTAATCCATTGACTGCTGATTCGCTGTATAGGGTACGGTCCGCCTCCAGCGGTCAAAGTCAAAGAGTTAATTTGGGGATTGATAACATCGAGCAAATTATAACAGAATTTCTTTTCCAACCATTCCTCAATTTCTTTGTAAAATCTGTAATATGCTGAAATGGCTTCTGAAAATTGCTTTCATTATCAGTATTTCACCTTACTGCCAGCCCTCGCTTCAAAAAATACTGCATAGGTTACTTCAAAAAGCAACAGCGGCTCGCTCAGCTTATTTCTTTCGTTGTATTTTTACACCTACCTTCTCTAGTCCTTTGTATTGTTTGTTTTTTAAGTTCGCGCAAAGCTACACGAGGGCTATCTGCGCTAGTCGTCCCTAATTTAGCAGGTAAGGCTAGAGGGAAGGCAGCTAGTCATCACAACCCACCGCCAACTGTTGGCGTACTCTTTTATCAACGAATAGTGGGATTGACCGTCACGTTATAACGCCCTCACGGCTGAAAGGGCGAGCATGTTTGGTGTGAGGGGGATTCGAGCCCACGACCCGCAGATTGCAAGTTGAGCTTCTTAATCACCTGGCCATGCCGGGCATAGTCTGTTGTAAGCGTGTACTTTATAAACGCTTTCGCCATGACAGTTCTGTTTCTCTTGTATGTCCAGGTTTCCAGAACAGCCCTTTCAATTATTCCTGCCAATCAGCTCAAGTTCGCCAGTGGGTTAGCGGTAAATTTAAGGACTTATACGCTAAATTCTGAGGTTAGATTCCACATTGTGTAGCTATTAACAAACAAATATACTAATATACTTATATCCACATTTAGAATGGCTAAAATTTCCAGATCGACACGTTCTTTCTTGTTTTACAAAGCTCAAATCACGATATATCTTTACATTAATAAAAATTGACAAATTCTCGATAGACTTATGTACGCGAACGGATTCTTGTAGTGAAACAGTGTGATGTCACAGCATGGTAGGTCACGAGTTAAAAAGTTCTCCGTTGTTTTTGGTGATCAATGAGTTTGAAGACTAGTTCTTGCGCTTGTGCCGAATTTGATCAGAACCACCTCTTTAATATGAATGGGGGAAAGATAGTGTTTTCTGAGTTTCTGAGCAACTGTCACTGATACAATATCTTCTCTCTTCCACTTCATTGAATGCTCACTGTCAGGCCGGGTATGGCAGGTAGTTTTAAAAATATTACAAGACACGTTTATGTTTTACAGCATTTATGCTGAACGCATTCTAGTGTAAGTGCAACTGTGATCGTTATTATTTTAACTGTATTATTTACCAATACAAGGGTATGAGTAGTGAATTATTTAAGGACAATACAGTGGAGTAGCGAACGTGGTGAGACAAGTTAAGTATTAACTAATTAGTCATGTTTTTATACAGTCCACTCGTGGAAATTTTGGTAGGAAAGCAAAATAATTATACATAAGTCTAGAAAGTGGCTCCGATCATGTGAAAAACTGTTCCGAAACGTTATCAGCTGAATAAAACCAATAATACGTCATTGTAATCATACATTAAAGTGGCTCTGACCGTGTGGTATTTGGTTCAATACTGAGAAACTGTCCCGATACGTTATCAGTTGAATAGAACTGACAATACTTCATTGTAACTATACATTAAAGTGGCTCTGACCGTGTGGTATTTGGTTCAATACTGAGAAACTGTTCCGAAACGTTATCAGCTGAATAAAACCGATAATACTTCATTGTAATCATACATTAAAGTGGCTCTGATCGTGTGGTATTTGGTTCAATACTGAGAAACTGTCCCGATACGTTATCAGTTGAATAGAACTGACAATACTTCATTGTAATTATACATTATAGGGAGATGTGTATTATCTTAGTCTGCAAATACAAACAACCCTTTTTTACCAATGTAGTATCTCCCATCCCTTGATGCGTGAGAGTCAAAGACCAGCGCAGGTTTGAGACACCTGAAACTGGGCTGGCAGTACCATGAGGCAAATTACTCTTCTGTAACATATGTGGTCTATTAACCCGCTATCATTCAAAGTGGGGAGCAATTCCTCTGTTTTAGAAGTGAGAGAAGAATAGCCCTCCCTCCGGCGCCTATGAATGACTACCTAGCAAAAATTTAATTTTTTTTTTTAAGGAAATATGCTGTGTGTCATTTTGTAAAGATTATTAAAGTAAATACATAGGCCTACAGTTTGTAACGCAATGAATCAACACTATTGGAATCAACACATTGAAGAAACAAGCATTATTATCGATAGGTATATCTTTGAATGACGGATTCGCCTATTATCGTTTTTCTCATCTAAATAGAAATCCCTTAAGTAAACTTTTCAGCAACGTAAAAAAACAATCAAATTTGTTTATCTCCTTCCTTTGAATATGCCATCTTAAATAAAGCTTGATTTGCATATTAATGAAGAGGAGGAGCAATAGCTGTGACGTAGAAATTAATGAAGTGTCATAATTGTAATTTTATTGTATTTTTTATCTCTTATTGCTTTGTAAAAATATAATATAACTAAGCCTCTAGTCCATTCGTCAAGCCCCCCAGTGGCACAGCGGTATGTCTGCCGGCTTGCGACGCTAGAAACCGGGTTTCGATACCCGTGGTAGGCAGAGCCCAGATAGCCCTTGTGTAGCTTTGTGCTTAATTAAAAAACAAACTAACAAAGCTTTCGTCTATTTTTATTTTTTTTAATGATCCACAAAAACTTACAACTAATAACTTAATATCAAAAAACAAGCGGGTTTACCACAAATCTTTACAATGAAATGAGAACATTCTGCTTTAAATGAAGATTGTTCCATACTGGAATAAAATTCATATAAACCGTGACTGAAGACCCCAATTGTTTAGTATTTTAATAAGGTTCAAGCCCCCCCCCCCATATACTGGCCTATAGTACTTTACTGATATACAGATCTATTAAAGATCGTGACGTTAGTTCACGATCAGTTTTTCTTGTCTCTATTAAAGTACTGTTAATTCAAACACATGTTTTCTTATCTAAGAATACCCGGCTCCTGTTTGTTTGTTTGATATATTTTCTTTCTCCTTTATCTCCCAACGACTTTTCTTTCGGAAGACATCATCTGTGTAGCTCCAGAAATGCCTTAACAATCTCGTAAAACCTGTGAATTAGTTTAATACATGCGATAACAACGTGATTCAGCATCACCACGAGCTAATAACCAAGACTAGGCACGTGCCCCGATCTGTATAAATGATAACTAGAAGCACGTGCTTGCACTAATGGAGTTAGTGTTAAGATCCCATTAAATCTCGGCAGTTGCTTTTTTTTTCAGTTGATCAATTTCAAGATCACATAAATAAAATCCTATCGGTGCAGTTGCCATGTCATAGTTGTTGAAGGCATTTAGTGATTTTGTTTAAATCAGAATTCATTAAGTTTTACCATTGTCAATACTTCTGTTAATAGTGAGTTTTATTATATAAGCATAAAATTGGCTAATGACTGTGAAGGAGAAACTAAAAAGTTTTAATTTAACCAATGGCGTACGTATATTAAAATGTAGAGAAAAGTACGTGTCTAGGCTTTCTTACACGATAAACATATTAACAGTTTTGAATGGGCGTACTTCGAAATGTCAAAGAATAAGAATAATTTGTTTCCCTCACGAAACATTTCATGCATAAAATATTATTGTTTGTAATAATGTATCAGTGTATAAATTATTTGATATTTGCATCCGTTCTTTTATAAAAATAGAACATATAAACGGCATAAAATTAAATTATGGTCTTAGATAATAAAAATTAATAACTATGAAAGTTAAATATCATTAAGCAGATGTTAGATTTATACAGTCAGAAGTTAAGTATTCCGTCATTCATGGGTTTAAATTGCTGTCTTTGATTTAAATTTTTACTTCATTAAACGAGCTAAAAAAAAGGAAGAAATTAAAAACCACTAATTGTATCAAAAGTTTCAGTGATTGAGGAAATAAATTTATCACGCTTGTAATTTGTTCAAGTAAATTCTATAGTTAAAGAAATTTATGGTATAAATAGATAATTATTAATTGGATGGTAAACTTTATTGCGTGTCTGCAAACAAATTAAAGTAATAATTTTGATTTCTGTAACGAGCTCCATCTCTGCAGAGAGAATGTTTGAAACTGTTCGTGAAGGCATTCATCTGCTTAAAAATATTTATTTGAAATAAACCGCGGGGCCACGCGTGACCAAATAGTTAATTACTTGGATGGTGAATCCCAGGCTAATCAGTTCACAACCTGTTACCGCAAAAACGCACTCCGTACTTTTGGGCCCTGGGTACGCTTTAGGTTCGTTACTCTTATCTCTATAGTTTTAATTTAACTGAAAATTACTATAGAATAAGGACGAATATTGAAAAAAAAAGGCTAGAAAACATTGGCACAACTAATATATTATTATTTTACAGTTAGGACTACATCCATCAATATGAAATTCAGAAAGGTACAGAAATAAAATTGAATTTTAAGTACGTTACTGGAAATGATTATCGAAAATGCAAGTAAACGGGATATACGTTACATTTTTAACGTGTAAAAATCAATTGCATCAAAGTATAGTCTCGTGTTAATAGTTTACACTGCAACTGGTTGTCATCCAACCAATCAGAAAGTGCTACATAAGTACAAAGCCTATAAAAGTACAGGTAGTCGTACTAACCAAGTAATAGTAGTGTGAATACAGTCATGACTCCCATGACCGAAATACTGCATGACAAGCGCTTCGAAATAAAAGGTATAGTTGATCAAGAATACTTTATGCATAAAATTGAGACAAGATTGCATGTTACAGTAAAAGCTTTAAGCCAGACTTTAAAGTGAATGTGAAACTTGCTTTGTTAATAACAGAACTGGTCAAGATATAAATTTAAAAGTCTCCCAAAGATGCTAATTTCTTCTAGATATGTTCTTTAGAAGATAAACGATATTCGAATACAGATTCTAATCCATTACGCCACTGGTCTAGAAATACGGCTTATCGGGAGGGAATTCGTTTTAGAATATACAACAAACATATTGATACAATTTCCTGATAGAAGAGACATTCGTAACGAATTGGTCTGTGTAAAGTCCCGTTATAAACATGCTTGAGACTGTAAGAGTTTATGTAAAAACTGAAAACGCCAAAAGATAACCAAACAACTGGGCTAAGTCCTGGAGAAGAAATTGAAGACATTTGGAACACTGTCCTACAACTATACATTGATAAACTGTATGGCGGCATGAAATCAAGATGTAATGATGTAAAGACTCGCGTACAAAATATTAGGGCATTATACAGCTTATTCATTCTTCATTTGCAGTTTCAATGATAATCTTTTGTGTCATTGGCAAATTCACCAGATAGTTGTCGTTATTCGTTGATTGTGACTACGGTATGTCTAGTACTTCTCTGTTTCTATAACTATAGATTTCTATGTATTCTTATTGTGTACGATCACTGTTGGCTCACTTGTAATAAGAAAAAACGTTCATGAAATTAAATTGAAATAGTCTAAGCAAATAGTCCTATTTATATTTGTACAAAAGGGATTAGTTAGAGAATATACTTACCGTAAGAAGAAGAAGGAAAAAAGACAAGAGATATTATTATGGTTATACGTTGATAATATATATCATCCACAGGAAACAGAATTAAACTTAATGAGCAAAAGAACACTAAATCTGTAAGCGCATCTTCACTGTTCAACAAAATATTACCAGTATAGCCGTTTACGTTTTTTTTTGTTATGCATTTGGCGCAAAGCTACACGAGGGCTATCTGCGCTAGCCGTCCCTAATTTAGCAGTGTAAGACTAGAAGAAAGGCAGCTAGTTATCACCACCCACTGCCAACTCTTGGGCTATTATTTTAGTCCAACGAATAGTAGGATTGACCGTCAGATTATAATGTCCCACGACTGAAAGGGAGAGCATGTTTGAGGTAATGGGGGTTCGAACCCGCGACCCGCAGATTGTAAGTCAAGCGCCCTAACCACCTTACCATGCCGGGCTAGCCGTTTATATTAATTACATTCTACTACGTTTAGGAGATCTAAACTGTTTATATATTGATTTTATTATGTTCATAGTGGTGTTAAAAAAGGAAATGCAACAAATATTAACTACTCATCTACTTATTGTGAGCTTTCAGCAAGAGAAAAAGAGGTTTGTGGATATTATAATAAAATATAAAATGTGAGAATACTTTTGTGAGAAGTTAATAAACAAAACTCGGTTCATCACACATGTGGTTGTTCTTATGTTGGATTTCTCAGTTGATGGTACAACTACATTTAATTTCAATGACCAATAAGTAAAATGAAACAAATTAAAACGTGTATATGTGTATATATGAAACTCACGAGGATGTAATTAATGGGTATAATTGTTAACAGTTACGAAAGTCTTTTTTTTTTTTTTAATCTTGCCAAAATCGTATTAAGTTATCATGTTGGTGATAGCTCAGTTTTCATAGTATATTTTCTGGTTCGTTTGTGTTTTACACTGATGTTAATGATATTTGGGTTCTAGCAAATTACTCGGTTTTACAAGAAACTCTCCCATGTATTTAGTTGAAAGCTGTCTGCTACGAATAGAAATTATTACAATCTTATTTAATAAACTGTAAATTACAAAACACACACACACACTGATAGCAAATGCTAATTTATATTGAGTATAATTGTACCGTAAAAGATGTTTGTGCTGTTCTAAACAAAATTACAACTCAAAATGCTCATTTTTTTTCAACACTTTATTGTCGTTACGCGAGGTGTAGATGTTGGGCCCCACCTTCCGGCAGTCAAATGAATCTCTGATATTATCTTTATTGGTGAACGTGCTGATGAGATGTCTAGAATAAATAGTTAAGTTGAGACAAGTTCTGACAGTATACAACAGGTGGAAGGAGGAACCTTGATTACGTCGACCTTGATGAGCAGGTTTCACAACTCACTGCGTTAGGGGTGCCGTGGATATTCTTGTTTTTTTTTGGAGTAGCTTTGTGATATCCTGATAAGCCGTATTTATTCTGAGTATTGCTCATTTTTTAAACAGTTTTCGTCAGAGTGTAAGGAATGAAAGTTTGGTTTTCTATTACAATCTGGGAGGCAGAGGCTGACTTGTTTATTTATAAACCGTATTCTGCTTATATATTTTCTTCCTGTAGTAATGGCTTCGTCAAATTGTAATTATTTCATACTACATCAGGTATTACACATAACTGGTTTTATAATATGGTTATCATTATCCCTGTAATTTTATAGTCACTCTCGTATGTTCGAATATTAGCTAAACTAAATTAATCATAAAGACAGTTGGTATAGTTAGATGAGAATTGACAAGATGTGTCCATTCTGTTGAAGATAAATGATTTTCAAGTGATATAGACCACTCTGAATTTCAAGAGTAATCCCCTCACATCGGGGGATCCCCAAGGGCGGAGTGAAATAACTAACAAGTGAAATGTTTTCAAGACTTATCAGGCAGTGACAGAACACAAGGTGTTTCGTCACGTGTGCAAGTAGTTTTATGGTGTGAATAAAAGGTTTTGTGGTTGACAGGTCAACAACTACACCAGGAGGAAGTGTTATACTACATTATATTTTAATTCCGATTCTCTTCTAAAAGTATATTATACAGAAAATAAAATGTTGTCAACGCGGAAAGACACAAGTTATTAAAATTCTAAGGGTCATACTTTGTAACCATCCGCCTCGATAGAATTTGTTCGTTTGTTCTTTTTATAACACAGCCACATTGGGCAATTTGTTGTGTCCACTGTAGGGAATCAAACCACGGATTTTAGAGCTGTAATTTCTTAAACTTACCGCACACCTACGGGAGGATGCTTCGACAGAAAGCCCCAAAAATATATTCATCATTTGCTATTTTCTCCATTTTGATATCAAACTAAAGAAAGGTATTATCATGAGTCTAATTCTGTCAAAGTTGAGAAAATTTCTGAACTTTATTATATCATTCGTCTTTAATCACATGGATAGTTTACTTAATTATTAGATATTCACAAGAGCCTATATAATTTCGAACAAAAACTTGTGGTATTCTCAAATTACAGGTTTTGGACTAAGAAGACGGGTATGCCAGCTTACCGTATCGTTTTCAATTTATTTTCATAGACATATGATCAGAAAAATGGGTTTTACTTTGGTAAGAATAATAAATTTAATAACAAATAATAATACTTATAATAAAGATGTTAAGATATAATTGCATTAAGCATAATCAGAAAATATATTACATTTGAAAGTTAAGATTCATTATTTTGTGACAATCGAAAAGTAATAATAGAAATTAAAAGAAAAAAACATAAATGGAAGCAGGAGAGAAAGGCACAGCCAAAAAAATATAGAATACCAGCATACGTACATATTATTATGTTTACAAAAAACAGATAACATCACTGATCATCATCATTAAGGTTTTATGTTACATAATATAACATTGGTAAACTGTTTCATGAATTATTCAAAACTTCCATCATAAATGTCATATTTGACTGTTGCTGGCGGACCTAGGTGTCCTCATTGATGTGAAAATGTCACTAGCACACATATTACGTCTACACACATTCAGGCATAATTCTCGTAAAACTGAGTTAAACAATTCAAGCTCGCTTTTAAGCATGTTAATATGAAATTCTCTCCTAGGAGATATAATACTAAGTTCACATAACAGTTTAAAAGCTGTCCGTGACGCTTTGGATAAAAATTCAAAAAAAATCATAATTAGAAAAATAAAATAAAATAATTTTTTCAAAGGGTAAGGCCTTCTTGACCGCATCTAATGGTGAAGCTGTATTTCCGAAATATCTCCGGTTATAAGGTTCATTTAAATGTTATTTTATTACAGTGACGCACTCTAACGTATGTTATGGCTGTGGTAATCGACATCTAGTATTCTTTTTGACAATGTGCGCATAATTTCTACTGAATTTATATCAAGGGTATTTTTTTGCACGGCTGGAATTTTGCGAACATTTTCTTACACCGTTTTAGGGATTTATATTTGATGTTGCCATTTTCAGAGAAATTGGTTGTTAAGGGTCTATTATGTTATTTTGTAAGAGTCAGGTAGCGCTATTCTTCCCAAATTATGGTTGTGTTTTATTAAAAACCTCCACAGATGCTGTCTTACTATACACATACATACATGTATGTAGTATTAAATATTTTATTATTCCTCTGTAGTTCTCTTTTGTTGTTGTTGTTTTCAGTAATATCAGGTTTTAAAAATATTGCATAAAAATAAAGTTTAAGAACGAGTCTTAAAAGTGCGAAATAATGTTAACAAAACATTCCTCAGAATGAAAACAACTAACGTAAAACAATAACCCGGACACCCCAAACCTGTTAATGAAAAATAAGCACAGATGTTAAACAGTTTATTGGTTATGGAAACTATTTACACGGTAAAAATATAGCGTTTTTCGGTACTGAAATTTAAGGAACGTACACGAGGCTAGAAAGTGATGATGCAGTCAGCAGTACAGTAGCTGAAAAGATCGTCAAAGAACTGGAAAATTTAGGACAAAACCCTCATCATTAAATTACATAAAGATACCACTAAATTTCTGAGAACGTAAAACGCATCAATACTTATGAAACAAGTTATTTTTTAAAGAATATATGAATAAACTCACAGCACACTCCTGTTCAGTTGCTTTCTTTTATCCCTCAGGCATGACTTATACTTTAAATTCTAAAATGTTTCAATCAATAAATAAACTGATCTAAAGAATATAACATAAGCAGTCTCCTTGCAGCGACACCTGTGGCCAGATGTATGTACTATAGATTATTATCATACAAGAACATAAAAAAAAGTTTGTAACGAGTCACTAAAGCGATACAGAAGAATACTTATCTGGGGGTTAATGGGTATTATCAACTTACTCTCAATTATCGATGTCATACCAGTATCTCAACTACCTACGGATTTCGTCCAATCACAATCCATATGTGATATTTCACCCGTGTTTAAAAGCCTACTCGAAACGCTGAGGAAAGATTTATTCATTAGATATTTGAAGCCAATCGAAACAATTTGATCCTAATGTTATTGCTTTTGCAAACGTGTTTTACTTCGAGCAATAAAATAATAAAACTATTAAAATGAATACCTGTTGTAGCAAACTAAAAAAAAAAAAAGAGCTAATCTTTTTTTTTCTTGTTATTCCAGATTAGCTCGGAACGTATCAAGCTGTTAAAAGTATCTTAGAAGTTCATAAAACTAGTAATTTTAGAGCAAATATTTGTAAATTTGAAAACAGTTAAAACTGAAGACTTGAATACATTTCACAACTAATATTTTGATGGCAATAAGCTATTAATCGTATGGGATGCGTGTGATGATAGGCTTAATCTGATAGACGGTTTAGCGCACAAAAGACCTGTTCCAACAGAGCAAAGACTAAATTCTAGCCTACAGCTTAACACATCTGGTTGTCAACCACAAAATGACATCTCTAAGCTACATTAATATTTTATCGCATTCTAACTATCTGCTCATCAAACATAATGCATAACAACGAACTCAACACACTTTCTCTCAAACAACCGTTCAATAAACATAAAACATAAGCAATCAGCCAACATGCATTATGCTCTAATATAACCAACGCATTAAATATTATGCTCAATTTTATTCACGTACTTAGATAATACAATACGTTGTGAATAAGTAATGATTTTAACTACAAACAATCTAATGTGTTAAAGAAGACACAAAAAAGTAAAAAAAAAATGAATGTTTATACAAAGCGCCATCCCCTCTAACAGGAAAAATTATTATTAATAAAAAATAGAAAATAAACTTATATATAAACACACGAAAAAAATTACAGCATGAAAGATATAAGATACCCCTAACTGACAATAGTATTATGATATACAATTTAATCGAATATAAAAATAACTAAATAGACTTTATCTTCCAGTAATAGTCCAACAAACTGAACATTCTAATAACTAGGCTAAGAAATCTAACGCTTTAACCATTAGCTGCTCAAAACAAACTTAATTTTGTAATAATTTAAAATGTAATATGAAATATTCAAGGGCAAACCTCATATCATGATCAAGTGAAAAGGAATATTAATCAGAGAGCTACAAATTAATCACTGTGTGGAAATTAGCTTCTGAAAGATGAGAAAAATGTATTTATAAACTAACACTTGCAATGATCCTCGTGGTTAACTCAATAAAGACAACATTTTAAAAATCGAGGCTGTCCATTAGTAGGTCTACGTGCATCTGGCTTTGCTCTAAAACATATAAACAAACAAATATCTAACCTAATAAATCTAACGTTTCAAAGACCTAACCTTCACATTTACCTTAGTGTTAATGACGCTGAAAAGGAAAATAACACACCAAACAATAACCCAACTAATTCCCTGTATCAGTTCTTTTGCCAAGTGTTTTAAGTTTACCTCGCCTGAGAAGTTATAAATGATGTGATAGAAATTTTACTCATTTTATGAAGCAGTTAACATGCATGGCGATTTAGACATTTGCATATGGAACAAGTTTGTGGAGTTATTAAAAGCCCCCAGTGGAACAGCGGAATGTCTGCGGATACAGATAGCCTATTGTGTAGCTTTGTGCTTAACTACAAACAAACAAACAGTTATTAGAAAAACAGCGTTTCACGACGTTTTATATATATATATACTGATAAGTAAAAAAAACAACAAAAAAAAAAACTCATTCGTGCAATCCACGATTGAATTCAACATGTAATAAGAAATATGTAGATAAAAGTTGTAGTTGATGGTGCTGAACTGAAGGTTGCTATATGGGCAAAAATAATACATTACATAATAAGACTTATAGGTTGCTATGTATGGGGAGGTTATTGAAAATGCTCGAGTCGTAACGGAAAGTACTGGAACGCGTATGCAAAAATAATACATTACATAATAAGACTTACGCTATTCTGGCACTTACTTTGCTAGCCGAAACGGCGTTCCGGCAATTTATGGAACCTTTTTGATACTAAATAAAAACTATTTTTACAGCAAACTATGTTCGAATTTGATCACATAGATGTGAAAATATATCAAAAGTATCAACGTCGTCTCGTTCTGGGATGTTGCGACAGCAAACTCACGCTATCTGAACATAAAGCGAAACGAAACGTTAGATATTTTTGTCGAATTATTATGTGTGCGCAACATTTTCCATACATGTGATTCAATGTGCACTTCTACTTAGGCTTAACAAATGCCAGATTTGAAAGAAGCAAACAAATGAACAACGAAACAGTCCTATTCGTTCAAATAGACTAATGCACATCGTTGGTGAAGTAAACTACAATCCCATACTTTTCGATTTTTTTGCTTTGTTACACCCGAAATGCATTGTGTTATCATTATTGACACACTTGTAGAACACACCTACTGCACAGTATGATAAGATGATTAGTTTTGCGACAATAACAATGGATAAGATATTGAAAAATGTCATGTGTATAACTATTTTTAATCTTTTAATTAGTTTTCGTTTCTGTTTTGTTAACTTACTGTTTTAATTATTCGTTTCGACTATTACCTTTTAGTTTAGTTTAGTTTTGTAGTTTTGCCTCCTCCCTCCCCATTGGCAGAGCGGCAAGTCTGAAGGCTTATAACTCTAAAAACCAGGTTTTGATACCCGTGGTAGGCACAGCATAGAAAGCCCATTGCGTAGCTTTTTTTGAAACTACAAACAAACTTTTTAGTTTTCATTAACTTCAAAAAAAAAGCACCGGTAGAGGTACATTATTCTTAGTTTATTTTTACTTTTTATTATAATTATAAATTCCGTTCCGGCCCTTCTCTGTTTTAGAGAGGGAGAGGGGGGGGGGGGCTAGAGCACTCGTTATTTTACTCCAAAAAAGATTAACAGTGAACTACTTAAACTATATGGGTAGTTAATAACGTGATGAGGGAAACCGTAACATAAAAAAAAACACATCCCAACAACAGTTTTCTCCTTGTGAGGAGCTTTTATTTTGTTCTTTAATACACTACGACATTGAGAAATTTGTATCTCGTTGGAGTGCGTATAATGTCGAAGTTAGTAGAACCTGATCCATTTCATCATTAATAATAGTTAAATAAAATATCTCTGTCATCAGGAAGCTTTGATATATTCCTTCTTTCAGGTGATATTGAGGCGACAGTTAAAGAGTAGACCATGATTACTCCTACGTATCTCTTTCTTCGGATAATTACTGAAATGGTAACTGAAGAGACAGACGGTGATTGCTTTTCATAGTTCTAGGGTTCAGATAATATTTAGGTGATAGCTGAAGATAACTGCAGTGGCTACGTTATATACACGTCTATTTTCAAATAATATTTAGGTGATAACTGAATATAACTCCAGTGGTTACATTATGTATATGCGTCTATTTTCGGGTCATATTGAAGTGGCAATCAAAACGGCATAAACGGTAGTTACCTTCAATATTTTGTTTTCAGGTAATAAATTGGTCACAGTAATAAAAAGAACAAGTTTGGTGACTTTACATATCTATCTTTGATGTATTCTAGAATATGATAACTAAACGTATAGTCGATTATAAAATGTCTGACTTTCAATAATGTTGAAGAGAAAGCAAACAGAAAGATAAAAGGGCAAGTTCATTACATGTTTTAAATTGAGATAATATTAGGGAAGTAATTAAACAGAAAAATTTTGGCTACCTTACGTTACTTGTTTCTATTTAATAAATATTTTAGTATTTGAATATATCTTACTGAATGATGGAAAGGGTTTTTATTAATAAGTTATGTTTCATGTTATTTTCTATTACACTGTATGTTCAAATAGTAGAGAGTGAGACAAGCTCTTGAAAATCCACTTTTTCATCTTACTGTTCAGTGATACAAAATATCTATTGTATAGTTCTAACTTGCCCTTAACTTTTATTTATTTACATTTGATTCAGTTTGCTAAACCGAAACATTTTATTTTTTTATAAATAAAACTAAACTACCCCATAGGTTGCTTTAGAATTCTATGTATTCAGTCTTGCGTAGGTTGTGATTACCGGTTTCAGTTGACTTGTTGAGTTGAATCAGTAATTACGTTCAAAAAGGTGCCTTCGATCCAGCTTTAGAATATAGTTTTTAATATTTAAACCATTTACAAGTCTTTCAGTTGCAGTCGTCTTATTGCGCTTAGGAGATTATATCATATGTGGTAACTTTGTGAGATTATTTAAACCAAAAAATACTAAAATACCGCGCTTAACAAGCAACTAAGCGTGGAGATAAAAAAATGTGTAATGAATGGAAAGACTGAACTAAAATGTACAACAAAAATAAAAATTCCTTATTAACACAGAAACAGAACTCAAACAAAACTAATTTTTTGCTTGCTTTCTTCCAGAATTTTGCGCAAAGCTACACAAGGGATATATATTTGCGCATAGCCATCTCTAATTTTGATCTGATGGACAAAAGAGGAAGCAGCTAATCAACATCACCCACCGTCAATTTTTGGACTACTCTTGCTCCCGGCATGGCCAGGTGGTTAGGTCGCTCGACTCGCAATCTAAAGAATAGCTTGCCTGATCGTATTGTGGAATTTGACCGTCACTGTTATAGAGTATCTACAGCCCCAAAGTGCAGAGGGCATTTTTGCTGCAACGAGTCGCGAACCTTAAATCCTCGATTTTACAGTCTGGAAATGTTGACCATATGCCACACACATCCCACAAAATATATATTAGGAGCAAGTCATGTAGACAATGGTGAAAATAAATTAAATTCAAGTTAAAATCAATTCGAAATTAATTCTCGTGAAGGAACTACAAAGACAATTTATGCCCGCTAGCAACTGCTGTGGAATAAGAAGACTCGTATACTTGAAAGCTGGCACAGAACAGAATTAAAACTTATATAACATTCATCTGTAAATCTCTGTAGCTTGACCAATCTACTCAAGTAACTTGGCAATGACGCTTCTTCTTTAATTAGCTAACACAATTGCATGAGGAGGGTTTAAGTCCCCCGGTGGGGCAGTGGTAAAATTACGGACTTACAACGTTAAAATCCGGGGTTCTATTCCCTCCCAAAGCAGATAGCCAAATATGGCTTTGCTCTAAAAACAAGCAACCAAATAGGAGGGTTGACACCGATCCATTCAATATATCGAGATAGTGCATAACTGGTATCCCACCTACACCTGATGCTCTACAAAAGCTTTTCTTATGTTGAACAGGAATTGAAAAAACATTATATATTTTTTAGCTTAACTATGTATTAAGTGGGCAGGTTATGGAACGAAAATATCACATATACAAAGGGATCCTTTAAAGATCCTGGACTTCAGGTATAGTAACTGCTACATTTGTGTTACAGTTATTGTAAACATTACCCTTAAGGTATTTTATACAGTAACGTTGTAAGAACCTGATATGTTAAAACGTACTCTTATTCTTACAACATAATCAACTAGTGGTTGTCTATCTATATGTATGTGTGTGTGTGTGTATGTATATATATTTATATATATGGATCTTTGAGATGAGGGATTTGGAATGGAGACAAGCCTGTTACTTGAGTGGTCAGTAGCTTTAATATATATCAATAAATATATACAGCTTCTTAAACACAAACTATAGACTTAGTTGTGTAGCATTAGTTTATTCCTCACACTCGTCTTTCAGAAATAAAGACGAGAGTGTGGAATAAACCAATGCCACACAATTAAATCTACAGTTTCGGCTTAAGAGCCTCCATATATCATTTAGGGTTTTTCTTTACCTATTTAGTTTAGACTTAATTATAAAAGGTATATAAAAATTAATGTACTCATTTTGAAACCTAAGGATTCTTAGAAGAAGAAAGATAGAGACATGCTTTACGTAAAATACATGATGGTCTACATACCCTCACATGTTAAATCATTTTTCCATAAGCTCTATCGACCAAGATGCATTGCGTAGTCTTTGCCATGTCAAATGCAATGGCAGTACGCGTACAGGAATTGCTTTCCTAATACAGCTCTTGAGTTCGAAAAGTGTAGCAGGACTTGAAGTGTAAACCATAGACCCGATGTCTTCTCACAACATCAAATCCAGAAACGTTAGATCTGCAGAGCGTAACGGTCCCGCATCGACAAACAAGCAGTTCAGTAGAAGTTTCTCCAGCACCTCGCGAATGTGAAATGTTGAAAAGAGAGTAGTAGTCTGTTTTTGTTAGAAGAATCACGTGTCAGTATCACCACGAGCTTTCGTCTGTGGAAAGAGAACATTCTTCGCATGTCAAGCTACGTGAGTTTACTGACTCGTTATTGACGCGACACTCGGACACTCTAAGTCGTCCAGTGTTCCTCTTAAGACACAGATACTTGACCTGCTTGTGTCATCGTAGATGGTAATCCTACGGTGGCTCGTGAGTAAGCTTGGGGACTTCTACAGCTAAAACTTGTGAGTTGATCCCCATGGTAATCACAGCAGTTATTGTACAGCTTTACACTTAAACAAACATCGTGTAATAATATTCTTGTAAGAACTGTGTACCGCTGACTTAACTTCAATGTACCACAGTGTAGTCTGTGTTGCCTTTCTTTTTCTCTTACTTAAGTAGTTGCTAATTTGACATTATATTTTATATTGAAAGATCTTGAACATTCATTTAATTCGCAAAGATGGAATGAAACTTGATGCCCTTTGACTACTATTTATCTTTCTTCGTTTAAAAGTCAATACATTTTAAGATATTTATAACAATTTCTCCACACCAAGTTTTCATTAGGTTAATATTTAGTGGTGAGCAAAATAAGGATCAGAAGATAATTGTTATGTGAATATGTTCATCCTTGAACAAAGAAAGTTACAAGATATAGTAGGAGTTGTCAAGACTATTGACACTGTTAACAACGGTTGGCTCGGGCTCGAGTGACGCCGATAATTGTGATAGTAGAAAGTACTTGTTATTCCTGGAACTCTCCTGGTGGTGCCCTGCGTGGGAGTGTGGTATTCCAGCTAGCCTATCATAGAAAGGTTTGTCGGGTTGCGAGCACGAGCCAGCCGTAAATTCGCGAACAGGCAATTTATTTCAGAGTATAAAAAAGGTCGCTCATAACATTATTCAAAGTCTTGTTCTGGAACATCTCTAAATCCCAAAAGACAAAATAAATTATAATCTGCACCTGTCCGATCCAGCAGACGTATGTCGTTCTTGGAACTCATTTCTAAACTCTCGTGCATTCGCCAATTCTAGTTAATTAAGAATAAAATAATAATAATAATAACAAAATAATCGATGGTAAGAATTAAAAATCAAATGAATAATGTTGTGTTGTTAATTCTTACTTTTGTTATGTCTGTCATATCCCAACCAGCTTAATGACTCGTGGTATTAGGTGAAAGATCCCGTTGGCACGTGCTATAGCAAATTTAGTGTGACTGACAAATTGATTTAGTGTGGTTGACAAATTATAACTTTCTCCTTTTCTTTCACTGATGGGTGCAGATTTAGTGTGGTTGACAAATTATAACTTTCTCCTTTTTTCACTCATGGTACAGATTTAGTGTGGTTGACAAATTACAATTTTCTCC
>NW_013665816.1:248422-251256 GCF_000517525.1 Limulus polyphemus | reverse complement strand
CTTTCACTCATGGTGCAGATTTAGTGTGGTTGACAAATTACAACTTTCTTCTTTTCTTTCACTCATGGTGCAGATTTAGTGTGGTTGACAAATTACAACTTTCTCCTTTTTTCACTCATGGTGCAGATTTAGTGTGGTTGACAAATTACAAGTTTCTCCTTTTTTCACTCATGGGTTTTTAGAAGGTATGCTGGTAAGACTAGTAGAAAGAGATTAGGAATGATAAGTGTTTTTGTTAGTTTCGATCACTATTAACAATAGCGTCAAAATTTCAATGATTAAAATATTTATCTCTTTAAAGATCATTTTAACGTTTATAAAATTGTAAAATCGCGCACTATTATGGCTTTATCATCTTTTACTTTGTGTACGTATAACAATTCTTGTTTATGTCGAAATTTCTAAATAAAAATACCTTTTACGAAACTATTGTTGAACACTTTTTTGAGCTGCTTTAGCTGGTTGTTAATTAAAGTTAAGTCACATATTGAAACCATTTATCACAATAAGTCATTATTATTCATTGCTTAGATATGTTTTGCTAGTTCACGAAAAAAACATACCGTTCAATACGTGATTATTACTTTATTATGGTTCCAAATACAAGTTTCGTAAAAAAGTTGCTTTATGTATGTTGGAATCCAAAGAGCTATAGTGCCCTATGCCTCTCTATTCATCTATTGAATAGACAACCTTCGTATTTGACATTGGATCTCTCGAGCGTATCCCCTGTGGGTCTACTGAGACTACAGGAAATCTCATGCTTCACACCAGGAGGTGTAGATACAGTCTTCATATTTCTCACAACAACCCTCAGGCAGGCACTAATTCCGAAGCCCACATGTCCTACATTTGTTCGATGTTAGCTACATAATCTACGAATATATGTTATCAAGGTCATATAACTATCAGAAAAGCTTGTTTAAGCACATGTGGCCATTAGTGTGCCGTTTAAACCTATCTGATTAAACTACAAAGTGAAATATACCAGATAAAACAGCGCGCCTTCTCAATAGTGTGGCTAAATGGTTTATTTGGTCGATTCAGTCAGGTTGTCACGATAATTCAAAAGGATCGTCGCGACAAATCATTAGGTGAAAATTACGTCTAAACCTTGCTATAACTTCGTATTAAGTCTTGAGATAAATAAATTTTTATATTTTTTCTACAAATCTAAAAGTCGAATGAACGAACTTTTAAAAAGAGGTGAAGTTAAGCTTTGTTCATGACCATTCAGTCAGGTCGTAACGATAATTCAATTGGATCGTCACGACAATTCAAAAGGGTTGTCGGGAAAATTGCGTCTAAGTCTTGCTGTAATGTCATGTTACGTCTTGAGATAAATAAATGTTTTTAGTTGTTGTTTTTTAAACAGAGCAAAAGTTGAGTGGTTTTATTTGAAGGTGAAACGTTGTTGATGTAAAATGTATATCAGAAAGTAAAAACTGCAGGAAACACGTGCTTTTGTCAAGAGTTTCAAATGTATTGAATCCGTTTGTTATAAAAAGAGTAAAAGAAGTAAAAACTGTGTCATGTCTTGAATAGACAAGGCTTAAGAAAAAGCATATGTCATCATACAGAAGTTCACAACCTAACGCTATGTAAAGACAACGGATATCATAATCTCTGGTAAGACAATAACACATAACCAGGTATATGTTGCTTTTGAATTTCTATTACGCTCTGAATAATGAGTATATTAATTTAACGTCATAAAGGGATAACTGAAAAAACAAGAGCCAATCATTTCCTTGAAGTAAGACGGGTAGAACACTTCCACAAGTAATTGGAACAGGTTTTTTGTTTTTTAAACATTGGTAGGTAGAAATTATATTTTCTTATACATTTTCCACAGCTAATTTAATTAACACACAAAAAAGAGAGATACATCAATCTTAAAAACAGAATGTTTTATGATTTTAAATATCCTTTTTTTTCTAAAAGTCCCTTGCCATCGTCCCCCAATGGCACGGTGGTATGTCTGAAACCGGGTTTCAATACACGTGGTGGACAGAGCATAGATAGCCCTTTATGTAGCTTTGTGCTCAATATGAAACAGCAATATCACTTACCATCCTTCTGTTTTAGGCTTAACAGTGAATTGCAGTGATTCTTCAGTTTGGCACCATCAAAAGTAAAATATTATTTTATTTCCTAAAATAACTAGTACTTATAATTCAATTTTACAAAAGAAAGCTATTGTTGTTGTTTTAGCGTAAAGTTACACAATGGGCTAACTGCATTCTCTCTATTATGGGAAATCGAACCCCGGATTTTAACGTTGAAAGTTCGTAAATTTACCGCTGACCCACCGGGGGACACTAAGTTAAGAAATGGGTTTCCTTCAGTCATGAATAATCAGTTTGCTAGGATTTTAGAACTGTTTTAAACGTGATTTTATAGTGAGATATTTTGTTTCAAAGCACTGTTGCTTTGTGTATATGTTCTTTACGTTATAAAAACATTTTCGACCATTTTCAATATTAAATATCAATTAGGTGACGCTCGTAATATTGAACTTAAATTTAAGCTAACACGGACAAGGTAATTTGAGAGGTGTTAAAAATCTATACTTGATAATCTAACAACTTTAAATTTATTCTGTCTGAATCAAAGATGGAATCGACATGAAAAAGAAACCGGTGTGATATATCACCACTCTAAAATATTGACCAGAAACATAAAAACCCAAGATTGGCAACTTGTTAAGTCTCACGAATTCTCACAAGTCACAAGCGGTCTGATGAAGTTCTGTGACACTCGAGTTTTCGTAACAGTATCATAGGATTCATTAACAAGATTTTAATATAAATGAGCATTATGTGCAACATCTT
>NW_013665816.1:243700-247753 GCF_000517525.1 Limulus polyphemus | reverse complement strand
AACAGTAATGGCGTATAGAGAAATCATGCCCGTTATAGGGTTAAAACATTATTCTTTTAGACAGCTACGTCATAGAAAGGTATTAATTTACAATAAAATTATTCATGTATGACAATAATTATTTGTTTGTTTTTAAGTATAAGTTTCAAAATGGGCTAGCTGTGCCCACCGCAGGTATCGAAACTCGGTTTTTGATATCATAAACCCCTCAGATTTACCACTGAGCCATAGGGAGCATAATGACAATAAAACGAAAAGTGTCACGAAACTAAAGACCAAAACGATTCTTAAAAAAATTAACTTTGAACTTTCAGATTGCTTAAAAAAGGGGATCAGATTAAAAACGGGTTTCTGTCAAAAAACCCGTTTTTAAGAGAAGATTGGTAGAATTTGAACTTATACTAAAAGTTTTTTTTTTTCTTTACATATACCAGGATATTTTTATGCTGTTCTTTTTAAAATTGCTTAAAGAAACTGAAAAAAACCATGCCTTTAATGATATTTAGAGAACATTTATATACCGGTTTATGCTGAAAAATATACCATAAAGCTATTCGTGATCAGTAGAAGAAACATGTTTTTAAAGGTATATTAGCTCAGATAAAAACTTTTTATAGAAATAGTTGTATATACATTTTAAAGCGACCACCAGGATTCTACGCCAATTTGTTGTCAATCGATAAAAACGTTAACGAAGCGTGAAATCTAACCATTAACAGTAAAAACATGTTCACAGGAGTCATAGAGATAATACTTGAAAATTATGAATACTTGTACTGATGGATCATTAGACTACTTTAACTTATTAAACTTTCTACTCATTCACTTGCAATCAAAATAAAGCAGCCTGTAAAAATCATCGATCGCGTGAAATCACACAGGGCTGCGTGACTTCAATGATAACAAATAGGTTTCTTAACGTGTTGTCAATCCCGGAATTTTGCATGGTTCTGTGCTAACTAACTTTATAGAGTAAGGTTTATTACACATTTTCTTGAAATGTTTTCCTGAATGAGTTTAAAATAATATTATATATATATATATATATATATTGATATTTATCAAATTCTAGAGGGTGCTAATAAAATTATTTTACTTTAAAAATAAATCTATAATGCATATCACTATAAAGTTTACAGCGAGTAATCTTTATGACTGATAATATAAACGTTTTAATGATTTTTATTTTATGAACAAAGGTTTAGTACATCCTGCCCACGATTCCAACCCTTAAGAGGAAGATCATGGTATTTACAACATGAAAGGTCACTTAAGCGCACACGGATTGAAAGCAAGGTAAAAAACAATCTCGGATTCAGGTAGAGCCGTCTTTAATTTTGACCTATTGACTAGAGAAAAAGTTGTCAGAGTCAGCAGCACCTGCCGCCACAAGGCTTTTGTTTGGCTTTGAAATGACTAACGGGTTTGCTGACACTTTTAATACATACCCCTAGCGAAAAGTGTGAAGTGTGTTCAGTGGCATCACGGTGTGCGCTCTTTGGATCTAATGATCAGTAGTCCAGCCACTTCGGGTCTTTTTATAGGTAAAGTACTTGGCTTTCGAAAAGCATAGAAATCATCAAAATTAATTTGTCTGTTTTTCTTATATATGTGCTCGTATTTGTGGGAAAATACGAAGGGTATATTTTTATCTACGTATCCAAGAAAAGTTATATTGAATTATTATTATTTCAGGATATTACGTGTAAGTCTATATGCATCAGAAAAACTTATTTTATTATCGTTTGTTAAGTAGCAGAATTTTGATTTGAAACGTCTTTGCACAGATCAAATAAATACTTGAACAAGGACAGGATCTTTTCTATTAAACTTATTGACTTTCAGTTTTCCAACACTTTTATTTAAAGACAGTGTAAAACGGGTGAACATTAACAGGGTTTGATTTGTTATTTGTTTCATACTTTCTCGCGAAGCTTCACAAGAGTTATTCGTTCATAGCCGGCCCTAATATTAAACTGATACAATTGAGGAAAGGCAGCTATTCAGCACAACCATCTTGGGCTACTGTTGTCTGATCGAATATAGAAATTTGACCGTCACCTTAAACCCCAAAGTGCGGAGCGTGTTTTTGTAGCAATGGAACGTGAACCACGAATCCACGGATTCATAGTACGAGCCCGCTAACTACTGAGCCACGTGTGGTTTGAATAGTGCCATTTTCTAAATTGTTCTTTTCGCATTTCATTTGATATTATTAGAAATTACAGGACTCTTAATATGCTAAAAGAGGGCACTTGAGAATAAGTTAAATAAACTATAAACACCACAACGACAAAGGGCATACAATAAATTAGTAAAACGGAACCAGATTTGTTTCAGCGGTATTCTTCCCGCCATCATCATTGCTTATTCTGATGTTAATGATGGCTAGAGTATCGCCGAAACATGTAGAGTTGTTCACGAACTCTGGGCTGTATAAATAAATTATTGTGCACATTTTAACGTTGCGGTGTTTTCAGTTTATTTACAGGACTCTATATGGTGTGAATGTCGTATCTAACATATTTATACTATTGTTTCCATGAAAGGAGTCTAACAAATGGTAAAAAAACGGTTATTGCGGAAATCCGTTATATTCTGTGTATTTCATTTATTATTGTCCGTTTTCACAGAAATAACTGTTCAGGTTCCACAACAGAATAGTTTTGAAACAAAATAGAATCCCTTCTGTTGCGAGAGTATAGACATTATGTAACTTTCCGTGGGAAATAAAATAATAACACTATAGGAATGGGCGTTGTTCTCCCCTCCTCCTCTCTAAATATCAGCGGGAAAAGATAGCTGAATAAAAGGACATCTTCCTAAGTTGAAAGACAAAAATCAAACTTTTCAGTTATGGAAAAGTGCCTTCACTTTACGATTTGTTTAACCTTTCCTCATTGATATTCTTGTCTCACATGATCTTTATCGAGTAGCCAATATTTCACAGGTGCATAAAGTAAAGTTGTTTTCAACTTTATATCAAGATAGACAGAATGTGATACATAAAAAAAAAATACGATTTACATATCAAATAGTGATGCACCTAACAACAAACCTTGTTCAAAACACTAATGTTATTCATAACAAACAAACATATTCATTCCTGCAAAAGTACATACGTTAGGCTTAGCAGCCAACCATATTAAGTGCCTAATTACAAGCAGTAATCACACCCTCAAATAGATCTAAGACGCATCTAATAACCAGCCACATCCACATTTTAAAATGGAAGAATAAGATACCTAACTGCCAATCATATGATCATCTCCCAAAAAACTTAGCAACTAAGTGTATTTAGATTTCAATAGTAGAATAAAACATACCAAACCATATATATACTTGTTTATTTCTAACAGCCAGCTCTTCAGATAGAACTATTCATTCTTAACAAGACCGGTGTACACTAACAGATAGTTTCCAATGAAGTATGTATTAAACATTACGTAGTGAACATTTAACTATTTCACTGAAACGCTTATAAGTAAACTTACAGAGTAAAATTTATTTTTTAGATACAGAACAAAAAACAAAAGACAGATATTTCAATATTTCATTACTTGGCTGAAACTTGAAACTGATGAGGTTTGAAACCTTTGAAGGGGGAATATCCTCTTTTCATGGTTTTACAAAATTCCAAACTCACTTGGCAGTGATGTGGAGTGATATTACAGTGATATTACATACCCATGGTAGTGAAAGAGAAAAACAGACTTGTTTTGAAATACTAACTAGTATGTAACGCTGGATTTCAGATGATACTTCATGCGGTTATGTAAGACACATTTAAAATTTACGATAAACCGTGCATAAAAGCTCGCCCTAATTTGTATTAACGTAAACAAATATACTTGTATGATGCCTGGGAACAAAACAGATTGACGAAATGGATTTATTTGTTTGTTTGTAGTTAAGCACACAGCTACACGATAGGCTATCTATGCTGTGCCCTGCACGGGTATCAAAACCCGGTTTTTAGCGTTATAAGTCCACAGACTTATCGCTATGCCACTGGGGGGTGCTAACGAAATGGGAAATATATAGATTCATCTG